>NC_135416.1:7857500-8157500 GCF_051991245.1 Festucalex cinctus | reverse complement strand
TCATGATAAGCGACAGTTTGTTTTTTGTCAACTGCATGACAACAGTTAAGTCTCTCACACATGCTTACAACACAAGAGAGCAGGACAGATAGTAGATACCTTAAAAAGAACACGACTTGTAGTAATATTCAGCTGAACTAGTTCACATAGTCACGTGTACTTGTATAAATCCTGCTTGCTTCTAAACACAAGAATAAATGTTGTTTCTCAAAGGCTCAACAGTCTTGGCTGATCAGTCATGTTTTGTTTTGTTTTGTATTCCTGGCAAGTTGCCCTATCAATTCCCTGCTTCACTCGAGTAAAAAATATAGAGGAAATGCTCTCTTGATAAGGAGACAATGAACAGTCCTTTGCAGTCAAAACTCAGTAACAGTCTTAAAGTGGCCCTTGGCCTACACTGAGGACAAAATCTGGCCATGAGTCATCTAAAACGGTTGCACACAAGGCAAAAATGAAAGCGAGTTCTCTATGTACAGTAAATGGCCGCACAACAGTTCGGCTTCAGTGTGAAATCAACAGCTCGGTGCAGGTGCTCATGTGTTACCATTATGTTGGTGCTAATGGGCAAGCTTTAGTCCAAAAATACCTGCAATTACTGTATATTCTGCATTTTGTGGGGTCTAAAAATGTTCATCTTAATGTTTTATGTCCCATGACTTGATAATCATAATGTAAAAGGTTGCAACTTACAAGATTGCATTTAAAAACAACAGCAAAAAATAACTAAAAAATATTCTTTAGCAAATATTTTCAGGCATACAGATACATTCAATCGAAACACATTGAAGATTATATTTCAAGGTTGTCAAGGGAACAATATTTGCTTGCAATATATTCCCTTTCACTGGCACACTTTTCATATCACATGTACACTCAACTCAAGTTGTAATAGTAAAAAAAATGATTTATATTTCATGGAGACTGAACAATACATAACATTTTACTTGAGATTTATTTATTTTTTTCCCCTTCTGGGCATTGTGCCAGGGCACTGATTATCTTGCTATCTTGTTGCCAAGGCACTATACTACATGAAGTAAGGGATAATTTGGTCAGACCGTAGCTTAAAAATATTGTTCTGGCGACATCTTGTGGCCAAGAATTTATGGTGACGTGAAACAAATAAATGGATAGTCTTGAAGAAGAAAAACATAAAAAAAAAAAAAAATCTTGGGAACACCTCATGGAACTTTTGGAAGAAAAATTAGGATCCTTATTTAAGATATTTCATAGTACAACTGACATATTGGTAACACATGAAGGCCACAAACTGAGCCCAAATAAAGCCACTTTCTCGTTTGCACTTGGGAGGAGCCTTTAAGTCAAAGGCAATTCAAACGCTAACAGTATATTTACTGCGTATGTACAATCGAGGGCCTCAGCCCCAGCACAGCTCACGGCTCAGTACGAAAGAGGTAAAAGTCTTTTTTTTTTTTTCTCACAACAGTTTGTTTCCCATCAACCAGCCTCCACCAGTCAGGAAAAACGGTGTGAACACTATTGCTAAGTACTACTTTCGCGAGTCTCGCGTGTGCGGTGTCTTTTTTTTTTTTAAAGAGACCGCTTCAAAGCACAGCTAAAACCCATTTCATGTACAACACACAACATAGAAAAACACGCTCACGCACGCACCCATGTAGCAGCAAGAAAATATATTTTATGCCTAAAGAATTTCTTTTCTAGGCACCACAGGCTGTTTTAAATCACACATCAGCTCGTGCTAATCAACATGAGGGCGGAAATGTACGATACATCTTGATATAGAAAGTTGCTCCGATTTTGCCTTTACACACCACCATGATGGATTTGAAGTGTCAACTTTCAGCCTCAATTGAAGAGGTTTCAAAATATGACACTTTTTGCCGAGTACCTCTATTTCACAGGGCTTAAAACTACTTGGACAAGGTGATACAAGTGAAGGAGGCCATCACTCGATTGGGAGTGTTTGTGTGTGCGGTTGGGGGGGTGTTACCCAATATGAATATGAAATATAGAGAGATGTGTGGCCAAATTGACACTTATACATCCATTTTCTGTAGCATTTGTCTTCAATACGGTCATGAGTGAGCTGGAGCCAATCCCAGCTAGGGTTATCATAGTTTTGGAATTGTCATTAGTTAAAAATTAGTTACAAATAATTGACGCCCATTATAATTGCATTGCGGGGTGGCCGGTATACATTGGGGATTGGTTACCCCAAATAATATTGACAAATAAATCATAGGTGGGGGTCCTCACTAATAAGTTCCAACCCCCCCCTGGAAAAAAAAAATGTACGCTTCAGTCATATGTTGGCCTACCTCATTTATGTCAAATTCATAGTGGTGGTGTAGAAAGGAAAACAACGTGAAAACTGTTTAACTGTCCAAATGTTCTAAGTGTATCTGTGTGGAAAGCACTATTTCCCTGTGGTGAGACACATCGTGCGTGTCTTAATGGCCTTTAAAAATCAAGCAACCACAAACAGTTAAGTTTGTCTTAATGTTTTCCTACAGTTTATGCTAATAGTCGAAAGCATCACTTTCACACATAAAAGGATCAAATCTATCACGATAAAATCAAAAGTGGTCTCTTGTCGATCAACTGTCCCCCATAACCACAAAATAATGCGTATTAGTTTTACGCTCAAATACATTTTGTGTATGTGTGTGTGCTATTTCTATCAAATGGCTACACCACCAGGACAGAGTAACTATCCCCCCTCAAGCCCAGTGAGCACTTCAGTCAAGGACTCTTTTGTCACCCACCTACTCAACAGTCTGACTAAGCTCACTTTTAAATCGACTACAAATATTTTGTCAACACTGAAAAACAAAACACATCTCATCCGAGCTTGTATTGCCTTGCTGCATACATTTCCCTATGGTGTTTCTTCCCACTATAAAAAAAAAAAAAAAAGAAAAGAAAAAAGGTCCAGTTTGCACTCCAGCTCATTGCACTGCTTTTTACATTCATTCTCAGTGTGTGAGTGAGTCAGATTTGACTAGTAACAGCCTTGAAACACACACGAGCGCCGGTGTATTTAACAGCATGTTATGGTATTCATGATCTACCCATGGAACAGTTTAAAGTACATAACAGTGTTGCACCATATAAAGCTTTGCACACCAGGGGGACATAATATGAAGCTGGTGAGAGGACACCTTTAGCTCAGTTAATTTACTTTACATTAGGGATGGGCATTATAACTGTAATATTATAATAAAATGGATCAATGGAATCTTGCAGCAATGGAGTTGAAATGGAAGCCACTATTTGACTGTAACTACTCGAAGCGCTGTTGATTCACCCTTGACTCGACTTTGCTGCCGGGAAAACAGGGCTCATGAAGAAAAAAAAAAACAATTGGTTGTAATGTGTTGCTGATTTATATACTTATTTCCCATGTCCTTTTTAATTGATTCATCACAATATTACTGATTTGTATGGCAAGAGTGGAGGCCAATATACTCTGTATAAGATATATGCAACTTCCAACAAACTTGATTGTATAGCATAGGTTAGCATTAAATATGATGCGATGTGATAAATGATGCATAAATATTCATAAAAGTATCGTGTTTACATGGATTCATGTATTCTTATTAGAATGAATCTGAAAGACCAAATGGAATGAAAATGCTCCATTGTGGTTGTTTATCCAACTCCTTGTTAGTTAGCAGGCCACTTGGATAAGTGGTGTTATTTTTGTGAGTAGCAGTTCCAGTTGTCGCTATAGTGGCTCAAATTATAAAAAGAAACTTTTGTATCCAAATCCTCAACATCTCTACAAAGTTTCTGTGACGTCGCAGTAAAAGGGTGGAGGGGAATTTACCACCTTTAATTGTGGAACAGAAGGTTACTCAAAAGAGTAAAAGATCAAATAAATTCCTGTAAAAATGCACTTTTCCAGATTCCCAGCAAAATGTCACGTTTGATTTGTGAGAATCCGTTGAGTGTTTTTTTTGCGTAATCCTATCAAACCAACAAACCGATCGATGTCGAAACAATATGCCTCACCCTTGTGACATCATGTGGCTGGTGCTAAACCACCGCCAGTAGAGGTTTACTCTGCACTAAAGTGAAGAAGTGAACGGGTTGAAGGGACTGGTTGACTCAAACGGAAAATACGATTCCTAGCAAAATGTGATCAGCTCTTCATTAGCTGAGCCACTGCAATGTTTCATGGGAATCTAGTTTGTGTTTTTTTTTTTTTTTGCGTAATCCTGCTAACTAAATCAACCAACCAACCGATCGACGTCAATTAAAATGATACCTCTCACCTTTGCGCTTTTTGACTTGCGCCTTTCTCTCTGAGGTGAAAACGAGAGGAGATCAAACTCATCTTGTCCTCCCGCTCACTTCCAAGACTTTAACTTCAGTGACACAACTTTTCACCTACTAGTCTTGCTCTACACGGACGACCTTAACCACAAACACCTCACTTTTTCCCTTCCTCTTTTGCCCGTCACACTAACGAGGCGCCCACGACGACAACGGCGTCGCCGTGCTGCTGGATGCGGTCGTCCAGCAGCGGGGGGAGGGAGGAGTCCACGCTGTCCTTCCCCTTGAGGCCCGCCTCTTCATCTCGGTCTCCGCGCTTCACTTGGCAGCGACACACCTCGATGCCGGAATCGCCCGTCAGGCGTCGGTGGCGGAAGTGATCCTCATCGTCGTCGTCCTCATCCTCGTCTTCGGGACGCGTCGCCGGCGGCATATTCGGGGACGGGGTGGAACGGGACGAGGTCTTTTCCGCCCTTTCGTTGAGCGTGGCGCGCAGGGGGTCCGCGTAGACGAGATGCCGGACTTGCTCGGAGGAAAGGGAAGGTAGCAGGACGAGGGGTGAGGGGCGATAGCTATTAAGGGGGCGCAGGGGGAGGGACAGCGGGGCAGCCGGGCGCGAGATCCCCTCGTAGGAACGACTGGGAACGACATCCGGAGCGAGCGCCGGGATGACGTCCGGCGGGACTTGCGAGGAAGGCGGCGAGGACGAGGGGGTCAACAAGCGGGCGCCCCCCGCCTCGCTGGGCGTGGACCCGCGGCTGCTGTCGTACGTCTCGTCCGTCACCTGGACGGAGAAGGAGGTGCTGCAGGGTGAAGTGAGCGAGCAGGACTCGCAGGAGCAGCTGGTGTAATTGTCGGAGCTCTGGGATGAGGCGAGGCCGCTGGGGCCTGGGCCCAGGTAGGGGGGGCAGGGGTGAGTGTGGAGGTGGTGATGGGGGTAGGAGGAGCTCGGCCCGAGCATGGCGTCGCCCTGCAGGGCGAAGACGGAGCTGTAAGGGGGAGGGGGCGTGGCGGGCTGCGCTGCCACCTCATCATAAGACGGTAACTTGAAGGTGGCCAGGAAACCTGAAAGAAGAATGAAAACATACTCAGGCTTGCTTTGTTGACACTTTTAGCTTTATGGTCTAAATACATTTTAAAAATCCTTGTATGTTAAAATGGCATCTCACTGAGTGATTATTCAACACAATACAACATAAATTAAAATGAAAGGACATATCTTTACATTTGAAAATATTACTAATCTTGGCATTCATATTTAACTACTGTTTTCATGTCTCAATGAATGACCTGGGGCATGTCAGTGGAACTTTATGCACAAAAAGTTTGCCCACCTCTATATTTAAAGGGAAATTCATTCAACCCCCAATTTTTTGACAATAATATATTATATGAAGCCCAACTAGTCTAAATATGGTATTCTGGTTGATATTGTGTTAGTGGAATATGAGTTAAGCAGCAAAATCCAGCCGATTTTATCCATCACAGGGGGCGACCATTTTGCCACAGACTGAAGATGACATCGACGTTGCTCAGGCAACGATCACAATCACAGCTCGCCTGTTCTCTGAAGCTGAGCTGTGATTGGTTGTTACCTGAGACCTAAGCAACATTGACGTTATCTTCAATTAACAGCAAGTGGCAAAATGGCCGCCCCTGAGATGTAAAATGGATGGATTTTGCTTCATAACTCATATTCCACAAATGTAATATTAACTCATTCATTCCCAAAAACGTATTTATACGTTTTTTAGGTTTTTGTATGCTAGAGTTTTTGTATGAAGGCTTTGATGCAGTTTCTGACCTGAAGCGGTTGCTTAAAGCGATGGTACTTATTACAATAAAAAAATAATAATTAAAAAAAAAAAACGGCCAGCAGGTGGCAGCAAAGTATAAGAGATCAACCAGTTCCATGTTGCAACAAGCTCTTTTTCCCAGTATTTTCAACAGGTTTGTGAATAATGATGAAACTTAGCTAATTCTAATGCTAATTGCTACAAAACATAAAAACAGATAAAAAAAATATACGGTACTTTTTTTTTCCCCTGATGAAAGAAGAGACACTTTTTTTTGGGTAGGTTTCATGTTTTGATAGCAATAGAACATGAAAATGGCTGGGAGTGAATGAGTTAATCAGAATGTCATGTTTACATTAGTGAGGTCACACATATATTATTTATGTCAAGATATGTTTAAGGTTGACTTTCACTTTAAACAGCAGAACTGCTACTGCAAAACAATAAAACAAAGCAAAAAAAGTCATTAAATAAACATACTGAGATCCAGCATGGAGGACGGGTAGTTGCAGGCTCCGTTATAGGCAATAAGATTGATTTCCCTCTGTCTCTGTTGCTGCTGGATCCTCATCTTGGCGCGGCGATGGCGGTAAGCACAAAAACAGCTGAAGAGGATCAGCACGGTCCACAGCAGCCAAAACCCTGCCAGGAAGAAATAAAGAAGCCCAAACTGTGATCTTTAACCTGAACTGACAAGAAATATGACTTGAAAATCTGACTCGTCCTTTTTTTCCACACCAATACCTGTCGAACAGTGGCTAAGACGGACAACTTAATGGTGTTTAATATCCAACCTTGAGATCTTTGCTTTCAAATGTTTGCTTTCTGTGTTACAAAAAAGGTTAAGGTGACTCACACCAGAGTTCGTAATAGTAGGTACAGCAGCCCGTCTCTCCACAGCAGTGTCCTGTCTCACAGAGGTAACCTGGATTGTTGTGTACTCCAGGACAGTATTTGGGACTGACTACAGGCTGGCTAGCAGAACCCTCATGTTGCTTCACCACCTGGTGGACAAAACAACATACTGTGGGTTATTTTCACAATGCCAGTTTTGCATTCGGAAGAAGAATCGAGTGTTTTTTAATGGTATTTTTTGACATCTTGTTTTCCTTTTTTTACCCAGCAGGGGTGCCCAAGTCCGGTCCTCGAGAGCCCCTATGCAGCCTGTTATACATGTTTCCCTCCTCTAACACACCTGAATCAAATGATCAGCTCACCAGCACACTTTTGCAGAAGCCTGATAATGATCCTGATAGGTGCTCTCAGACCGGAATTGGGCACCCATGAGTTTGTGAATTCCGGTCCTAGAGGTCCGGAGTCCTGCAAGTTTTAGATGGTTTCCGCCTACCAACACACCTGATACTAACAATCAGGATCATTATCAGGCATGCTGATGAGCTGATTACGGTGTGCTAGTGGGCGGAAACATCTAAAACCTGCAGGACTCCGGACCTTGAGGACTGGAATTGGTGAACCCTATACCGCAAGCTAGCTAGTTGAGAGTGAATCAAGAGAATTGCTGTAGCCAAGTAGCCTACCCGATGACCCGAGTGAGGATAAGCGGTAAAGAAAGTGGATGGATGGTCTAAGACATGATTAAGTCAACTAAACTATTAACAAAAAAATAATCAGTTATTATGCCTTTTCCTAATGGAGCGACAGAGAGATGGACACATAGGCACCTTGTGAACCGCAGGTTGGTCCGATTCCTTCTGGGTAACAGCCACCTACAATAACAAGAAAAAAAAGAATTGTTGAGGTTAGCAAATGAAGTGAATATATCTCGAGATAAAATGTGGAATTATTATTTCACAGCGACCACATCAAGGCAGGAAAGCCCGGAGTAAGCCGCAGTGATATCTGCTGCGCACATGGAAACCGCACGAGCGGTGCCGACAAATAATTGCGTTGCCATGGCAACCACTGTGGTTATGCTCGGAGGCCTGATTTTCATCGTGCTCTGAAATGAATAGTGAAGGTCGAGCCGCTCACCGTGGAAGCCTCGGTGGTCCCATCCAAGTATCTCACGGTCATCGTCAGCTATATAAGTGAAAGAAAAGCAGACGCATGCAACAAATTACAGTATACGCCTCATCGAGAACATCCACTAATTTGACATGGAATTCATGTTATCGTACGTTTAATACATTTTGTCGTCTCCAAAACATCCAACCTTTGCTGTCTTTCTGATGAGCTCATTTCTAATCCGACCCAACCTGGTCATTGTGAAAGAGAATTTCAACATTTCGTCCACCTCCAGCTCAGCTTCCTGTTGTTGTCACTTCAATGCCACTGTCTCTAAGCCGTACATCACATCGTGGCTGGCCTGACCACAGACTTATAGATCTTCCTCTTCCTCCTAGCAGAGGTTCTTCAATCACATAACACACCTGATATTTTCCAACCTGCTTGGATCTGTTTCTTCACCTGCTTAGCAAACTCGCCATTTCTCTTACATGCATACTAAATTAGTATCTGAATGTTTGCAGTCACCGTGTATGCTATTTTTCATCTAAGTGTTGAATAAGCGGTTAAGAAAATGGATGGATGGATGTTGTCTCGTCAACGTGTGCAGAAATTCAGAAATGAGTATATCAGTCATGCCCGAGAAAATGTCATGCAGGCCCAAAGTGAGGAAAGTGACAAATTGCAAGTAAAAGTGAGAGGCCACAATGCAGAAACGCCGTGGTTGAGTCTGGCACTCTTTTGTTAACTGCCTGATGGATATGTTGTCCGTATGGGGGAACAATGTATGCCCTCTACTGCGGTGTGTATACAATGCAACGCGCACAAAGACCTCGACCGGTCATGAAATGATGATGAGCCAAAATTCAACGAGCAACGAGCCCCAAATGTCACAGCAACACTGTAACATGATATCTAAAAAACAACTTTTGACATTCTGGCTTTACATTGATTACAATGGTTATAACCACACTACAATGTGTCCCACACATTATCTTCCAATAGTTTATGACTCTGTTAGGCCACTGGTGCCCCCCCACCAGTGATTCACAGACTGGTAATGAGTGAAAAAAAAATAAATACAAAACTGTCCTACCATGAACCGATCCTTGGCCGAAAAAAAAGGTTGGGGACCATTGCATTCGGCCACCCCGAGCTGATGTGAATTAATAGCATTGGTAGTAGACTTCACACCAATCCAATTGGCTGTATCGGGATTGGCTGATATTTAGCATTTTATGCAAAATCGGTGAGCGGTGGTAATTTCTTAAATTGCCCAATCAATCAATTATGTCAATGATCGACTCCACAAAATAAGATATTACATTATATTTAATATCCATCAGCATTATTGAAAGATTTTTTTTTTCCCACCCCCATACATTTCAATTGATGTCAATTACATGTCGTTTTTTGATATTTTTGGCCAGGCTAGTTGCTATCCCCCATGAAAGGGGGCGGTCAAGTGTAGACTAAATATAAAAGTTTGGTTTTTTTAATAGATTTATTGTTCCATCTTCTGATCGAATCGGTGATGTTTTATCTTTTTTTTTTTTTTTTTTTTTTCTAAAATCGCTCACTGATTGATGACCGGCCGAAAAATTCTGATCGTGTAAAGCTTAATTGATAGTAACCAAAATCCTTTCTTCTACATTGAACTCATTTGGTCCCAAAAACGTATAAATATGTTCTATTTTAAATGTTTTTAAGTGTCCCAAAGACGTATTTATACGGTTTTTATGTCTTTTTTTTTTTTATGCTACTGCATATAGAAGGCTTTGATGCAGCCTCTCAACTTCTATCAACTATTTTAATTACAAAAAACGGCCAGTAGGTGGCAGCAGAGTATAACAGATCAACCTGGCCCATGTTGAAAACAGGCCGATTTACCCACAATTCTAAACAGATTTGTGAATAATAATGAAACTTAGCTATATTCTAATGATAATTGCTGTAAAACTGAAACAGATCGAAATATACTTTTTTTTTTCCTGATGAAAGAAGAGACTCGAATCTTTTCGTAGGTTCCATGTTGTGATAGAAATAGCACACAATATTCTGTGAACCTTGCAAAATCCGTCAAAATCCAGTAAAACAGCCGTAAGCGAAGGGGGTTGCTTCAGTAAAAATGGCTGGAAGTGAATGAGTTAATAGACCACAAGTATGTTAGATGCTTTAACCCAAATTATATTTTGAATGCTAAAATATAATCCACTATTTGCAGCAGAAAGTCACGTGACCAAATCTGGAAAACATGTAGCTATAGAGGGCTTCCTGTGTAAGTTGCGATAACTAGCACAACAACGGGTGTGATGACATGATGGATTGAACCGAACTTGCTAAAATTTTGTTTTTTGATGGACAGCGTTTTTGTTCAAAAGTGCCACAAGGAATTGCTTTCACCTGTTGGTTGCACATAGATTAACCTAAGACTGGATTTTGTAACTTACTGTTTTAAAAAGTATATATACCTCGATATAATCATTTTTCTTGAATTCCTGAACAGAAAAAAAAAAGTATTTAGTGATACTCAATTATTTTCAAATTTGGCTATAAAAGCTGAATTCATTTCTTGTTCAGAATGGTAAAACGTGGAGCGCTCACTGAAGTTGAAAGCATCCGCATTAAAGCGGTTCATGATGCTGGACTGTCTAGTTGGTCTGAACAATTAATTTAGCACTTTTTATAGTGCTTTAAAGCTAATTGAATAATACTCTAAATTGTTCAAATTATGTGTCAACGGTTGTTTGTCTATATGTGCTATGCGATTGACTGGCGACCAGTTCAGGGTGCACCCAGCATCTCGCCGCTGGGATAGGCTTTGGCATACCCGCGACCCCAGTGAGTAAGCAATACAGATTATGAATTGATGTCTGGGACCGTGAAAATTGAAGTACTGTACACTGCATTACTTTAATTCTTTAATGAGAAATGCCCTATTTATTTATAAAGCTATAACTTTCCACTTGTTACAGATAAGTCAGTCACATGTTGATTGTTTTACTTCAAATTCATCACAGTGGTACAAGGAGGAAAAGGATTTCTTAAAAATTTCACCATCCAAATACTTGTGCAACAAAGTGCAACTTGGTTAGTGGCAAAAGGCTTTTTAATGAGCACACAAACATGGAAGGTCATCCACAATGTGGAGCTGTCAGCATCCTGAATCAGCAATTTAGTCACTTTTCTACAACTATTTGTCATGCATAAAGCGTCAACGGAAACAAAGCAGTGTTTATGTACATTATACTGTACACAGGTGAAAAGCAACAGCACATTTTAAAAGCTTCAATGTTTTCTGTGCATCCACGACAGCATTTATTTGCATGACAAAATCGGAGACGCAATTTAATATAAGACTCAGAATTGAGAAATCAATTAAAAAAGGATATAAAGACACGAGTGCAGGCGGCTGCAGTGTTTGTCAACATGGAAGCATGTTGCTCTGCAGCAATCCATGCCTGCGCTTTGACAGCAGTGTGTGTGCCCGCGTGTGTGTGTGCGTGTACCTCGTCAGACCGAATCCCGAGACAGAACGTCAACGTCTTCTCGGGATCCATGTTCAGAAGAAGCGGACGTCCGACCGGAGAGCCAAGGTGCAGAAAACGCAAGCCGAGCTTTGAGCTCTTTCTTCGGGCTTTTAGAGATCCATCACAGCGGCCGCCCCCCTCGCTACAGACGCGGCGGCTTCCCCATCCGCCATTCACACGGACCCACGGACAAACAGACGGAAGGATGCCCCTCCCGGACCTTTTCTCTCTCTCAGTGTCTCTCCACACACCGAGCGTATTGGCACAGACCCCCTCCCGTCCCCAACCCACGTCGAGCGTGTAAAAACAGATGTGTGACCTCGACTTGGTGTGCAAGACCGAAATTGTCGTCGAGTGACGTTTCATGTGGCGATGCAAATGTGTGGTTTTGTTCCCCTTTGTTTTGACAGAGAGGGTCGCGGATGCTGCGGGTGACGTCACGCTTCTCGCAACCCCTCCATAGTGCGAATGCACCCCCATCTCCCCCCTCCCCACTTGATTGGCCTGAGCTCCCAGCAACAGTCCAATACACTTACCGTTCATATTAAATTCCCATTTAAGAGCAGAGGTGGGAAGGAACTTTTTTTTTTTTTTCCTTCATACATCTGTACTGGAAAACATGTGCACCTTGTGATAGGACCACACAACCACTTCGCGACCAACTTTATCATCTGGGGAAAAAAGTATTGTACTGCATACGGCATTTTTCACTCGTCATATTTAGGGTCTCGCGTTTTTTTACAAAGCTGTTCCTTACTAAATCCACAAGATGGCGGCATTTCCATAGCAATCTGTCAGTAGGTGGAATTAATGCAAGCCAAATCAAGTAACTAAAGTGGCCTCCAAAGATCCCGTGGCGGTTATCTATTTATTAAAAACGTCGTGGAACGACTTAAAAACTCGGAATAACAAATTGATAATAGTTTCACCCACAAACTCGCAAATACAATCGTTGCGTCTGCATTTAAACCAATGACTATTCCCAATATGGTAAATAAAATTTACTAACCTTACATTGTAAACCTGAGACGAGATTAAACTCAATAAATTAAATAAAAAATCAAATTTGCTGTCACAGACAGCCGAATTCTTTCCCCATTCACCGCTAATCAGCCACTTCCGGGATCACGTGACCACCACGCCACACAGGTGAACCAAACCCTGAGTTTATTACAAAGGAAGCGGGGGTGAACCAAACTGTGATGGTCACAAGAGGGCAGCAGAATTCAGGGCTTGGGCTCTTGTCCGGATATAGCAGAGAATCATACATTCAGCTCAATTTGACCCTTTCAAATTAATCTTCCCTTTCTATTTTATAGTATGCTTGTATGAAAGGACACCTTACTATCAGATACTCTTTGCTCCTGTCTGCTTTCATGTTTTTCAAGTTTAATGTGTACACTTTTTACGTGTAGCCTATCCGTCAAAGCATTTACTATTGGCCTGAAGCGCTTCCATATCTATCTTGCTTATGTTGTATTTCTTATGTTCCTACTTGAAAACCCAGATGAGCAAGAGCAAGAGCAAGCTGGTTTTCATTAAACCAGTTTGGTAAATGCACGCTTGCCAGGTTGAATTGCTGAGCTTCACAAGACACAGCAAAATATTTCTATTTTTTTTTAAACCACAAAATAATGCTGTTCATTTCTAATTGTCTCATCTAAAAGTTTCGGTTGAAATTGTCAAATGTCAGCCCACTCAACAGGAATTAGCGAGAGTGGTAACGTTCACATGGGGCTAAAAAAAATTTAAAAAAAAATCCAAATCCATTTAAGGTGTGTCCCCATGATGGCATGATCAGATTTTCTGTAAATTTCCCAAAACGCTTGTTTGCTCACTCTCTTCAATGACACAATATGTCAAAACTTCCTCTGCCTCATCTGTGCAACACAGTCAAACGTGTGTATGCCTTCACACACAGAACACAATATAAAAAAAAATAGTGCACATAGTAAAGTCACTGCGATGTTTTGTGTCGATTCATAAGAACAAAACATGCTTCGTCAAATAAAGCAGCATGCTAGTTGCAGGGGTGTCCAAATATTTGGGCTTAATTCGCTTTCAAACTGACAGATGGGGTAGGCCAGTAAATGCTCTGCTTATGCTTGTGTGTTATGAATCTCATCGTGAGGACTGTGGTCATATTTAGCAGATATTCAAAGCGAAATTGAAGTTTTACTGTTGCGTGACGAGGCCGGCTGATGTTTATGATACACAACTCTTGTTTTATGATTGTGTGTAAAAGATAAGAGGCCTTTTGAACCTTTAATTCACCTTTAATTGAACAGCATTGCTTATAATCGAGGTATAGTTGGACGCAAAGTCTGCAACATACAACTCCCTCGATAATCGATCCAAGCTAACAAAATGTCCCAAAAAATATCCACATTAAAAGCTGATTGGATGCTTTTAAAGTTGTGCGTGGCATGACAAAATAGTGGTAGCTTTGCTGAAAGATTTAGACGGCAAAGAGCTCACATTTTGACAGCGTTGTCAAAACAGAAGTCCTTGCACCGCAAAAAGGAATGTCTGCATGTATTTTGAAACCTGCCTGTCAAAATTACAGTCACACGTCTCAAGCAGTGACGTCATCTGGAAAGTGCAACCGAACTTCCCTACAATTTCCACATGCCGAGCAGAAGGTGAATCATCGTCCAGTGCTGAGAAGGCGTCACTTACTACCACGAAACTAGTTTACAACACGTGTCAGGTGGACCTACGCAAAGTCTTTTAAATGCACAAATAGAGCACGAAAAGGAGACTATAGCACTGCACTTGTGATGTTAAAGCGTTTCTCAACTATTATGTAGCCAAGCCACGTAGGCCTATTTTACACCTTACATTTTCCTACATGACTTAGGGAGATTTTGTTATGGTCCACTGAAACTAAGATTGAATTTTTTGTACATAATTCCAAAAGTTATGTTTTATGTTTTGGCCTTACTATTCCTTTGTTTTTGTTTTTTTGTTTGTTTGAGTTCAACCGAACGACACCAGTGGTGGCAAAGAAAGGGTGATTCTAAACAGACCATTTGTTCTTGTACATACAAGGCTAATATTATATTAAATGTAGAATTTGTGTGCATAGAAAAACTAGTCCCATAACCAACCGACAGCACAGAAGGGTGCCCAATGAATGAAGATTTTACAATAATTTATAATTTGAGCTTAATTATCCATCCATCCATTTTCTTGACCGCTTATTCCTCACAAAGGTCGCGGGGGGTGCTGGAGCCTATCTCAGCTGGCTTTGGGCAGTAGGCGGGGTACACCTGGACTGGCACACAGAGACGAAAGCACACCTAGGGACAATTCGGAGCACCTAATTAACCTGCCATGCATGTCTTTGGAATGTGGGAGGAGACTGGAGTACCCGGAGAAGACCCACGCAGGCACGGGGAGAACATGCAAACTCCACCCAGGAAGGCCGGAGCCTTGACTCGAACCCAAGTCCTCAGTTGAGCTAAATTAACATGACATTATTCCCCTAATGACAGTGCTTCTTCATGATTGATTTTGTTGTTACAACTCTCCGCCACGACAATAAATAGTATAATTTGTCTATCAAATTGTTGTAAGTACATCTCTCCTTCTGAACTCTCTTGACAATGACAGTGCCGCTGCCACCTACTGTAGTGGATGTGCAATTACCGCTACACTTTATTCTAGTATGGCAAAAAAAAATAATAATAATTTCCTGTGGTTAAATGCACTCCCCTGGCATCGCTCCCCATGTCACTATTTGGGAAGCACTGCCCTAAGGGCAAAATGGCTTTGAAATGAAACCAACTTGGAAGTCAACTGGGGTCAAATGACAAATTGCTTGATTCATATGTGACCTTCCAACAACTGTTTTTCTTTCTTTCTTTTTTTTTACAAGCAAGTTCTATGATAAAGCAATAAACCAAAACATCACTTGGTACTTTGACTTACTGTACTTGCCCACTATAAAAGTTTTAAATGCTATAACTGGCAGCGGTTTCCTGGAGTCATCCCAGTTGACATCAGGTCAAAGGCAACCTGAGAGTCAGCACTTGCGATAGTCTGGAGGGTGTGTTCGCACCCGCTTAAAGCATGTGTGCACATCTGCGAAAGCGCCACGAATGCTGAAATGCACAACAGGCAACATGGCGCACCCAGACCAAATCTTTTGCAGGCATGATTCCAGCAAGATGTTGCTGTAGAGGAAATTTAAACACGAGTATATATATATATAAAAAAAAAAAAAAGCTGACTATCGTGTCCTGACTATCTGTGATCCATTTCCTCAGTCATTACTGTCATGTTTAAGTTCAATGACACACTTTTAAACTCATATGCGTATGGTAGCCTCGCTGTTTATGTAAAGCCGTAGAGGAGTGTAACATGCAAAGCACATGACAATGCATATGTTTGTGTTTCCTAACAAAATGAAGACAGATTCCGGCAGAGAAAACTGTCATTGTGCGAAAAGGGAACAACAAAAAAACAGAAACATTTTCCCTACTTGCACTTAAGTGTGTCACACATGATTTAGCGAAGCAGTTGTCAAACCAGGCTTTTACACCAAGTACCACCTAAAAAAAAAATACCTAATTGACATACTACCACCATCACGACCACCATTAAATTGCTCATCAAAAACAAGACTGAGGTTTTTTCATATTATTGTAATCAAGCTGACTAGGTCCTCATCGTCAGTCTTGCTACAGTTACCAGTTACTGATTCCTTGCTTTAAAAAGTAAAGTTAAATTGCAAGTTACTTTAACAGCTACATTTAGCAGATACAGACAACCGTGCTGACACCCAATTTTGCCACTTAATTGGATTTTTTTTTTTTTAAACAGCAACGTTTAAGAACAAATTTGCTGTTTGTTTTTAATTAAATTAAACAAAGCAGTTTTTATAAACTTCATTTAACGAAAATACTTTAAAAAAGAATCATTTCCAAAATAAAGGCAGCATTAGTTACTTGTGATATTTAACTATTAATGTTGTAATGGCAAAACTCAACATGTACAATGCACATAAATACAATGATTACATTTAGGGACCTCCTGCAGTTACAATCTGGCGTGACTGTGAATGCATCGAGTAAATTTAAATCAGATTACTTTTTTGGAAAAGTAACGTGTTAGATTGGTCGTTACTCTGAAAATTGAGACGTAATTATTTTAGAGTAACGCGCTACTTGGTAACGCAGTACCAACATCACTGCTCATACTATCTGGTAGTAAGTGCAATTGACATGTTTCAAAGCGATATGATCCGTGGCATGCAGTGAGCGTAGTCTTGCCATGAGTTGGTACCATGCAGTGGAAAATACATGTTTAAAAAAATAAAATAAATAAAACACCAACCAGTGCGTCAATCAATCACAATCAGACAAAATTGAAGCATTTACTCCCTTTCCTATCATACTCAGCAGTGGCCCGATTATTGAATATTTATCCTGAGTGAGTTTCTGATTATTTTTTTTTTCTGAGTGCATATGTGTTGTGTTGGTTATCTATCACATCTTAAAAATCGGTGTTTAGTAAAGAGTAAATCATGTCTTTAATAATCTGGTGCCAAATTAACCTCCTCTCTACAGTTTCCTGTATTTTTCACTTATTTTATTCCCTCCAGTCCTGAGACTCAGTGACCCACTTTAAGTTCCGCCCACTCTGCAAAGCAGTGCAAGCTAATGTTAATGCAAACCGCTAACGCCTCTTGTTTTGCAGGATTTTTGAAACAAGGACCAAAGCCCCCACTTATCTTTTTCCTTCCGTGACCCAGGCAAGTTATTTGGGAGTGAGAAAAGGATAAAGATCTTTGCCACGAGTCATTACCGGGGGGGACCCCGAGTGCTTGGCGGTACGCGTCCCCTGCATGCAAGGAATGCTGCTGACATGCACTTCCAGCCTTAATGAAAAAGGGAGGCTCATTTAAATGCAGACAGCACACGACTTTATGAAATTTTGATTGATGGCAGGGACGGGTGTTGACAAAGAAAAGCAATTTTGGGAGAGAAAAAAAATGGGGCTTTCCGAGTGTAACAAGAACTGAAAATTGATGGTCAGGATGTTTTTTATGAGATCTTTTTCTTCTTTTATAGACAGCTCTGCTTTGGGGCTGAGGAAACGTTTACAAGTTTGGACATCTAACCTGCACAGCATTCAAAGAAAACATGGGCCATATTATAACACACTTTACGGTACCTACTCCATACTTGACTTTGGCATCCTTTTTTATCATCAATCCTCCCTCTTGTTTTTCTTCCTGGTCCCCTCTACCTTCCCCCATGGCTGTGCGTAGCCGGGCCATGGGTTCAAAGACGTGCACGCACCAGAATGTAGGTCAACCATCGGTGCTGAGTTACCGATTAGAAACAGCTGTGTGTTAGTGGGCCACTCGTTTTCCGTGTCTGTTGAGGCCAGCAAGCATCTGTGGGCAAAACGGAACAACTTCACCACACTGCATGCATTGAATCGATCGAATACGAGGGGGAGAGCGTTACCACTTGAGTTCTGTGTGCAAACAAATCTTATGAGTCATGCTCAGCACGCCCGCACGAATAAAATTGTGTTGTGTAGCATCCAGTGGTGAACGGTCAGGGCCAGAAAGGCCTTTCCTGCTAGCCTAAACATAATCAAAAGCACTGACCTACATTTACAATATTTGCGTATAAAACAACTACATAACCTCTGTTACCATAATGCGAGCATACAATGGGAAATGCCACAAGTACACGGGCTAACTATTAGCATGTTGTTATTAACTCATTCACTCCCAACCACTTTCACTGAAGTGTTTTCCTGGATTTTGACTGATTTTGCAAGGCCCGCTAAATATGATGGTCTATTGCTATAAAAATATGGAACCTACCAAAAGAGAGATTAGAGTCTTTTCTTTTATCAGGAAAAAAAAGTATATTCCTATCTGTTTCCGCTGTGCAGCAATTTGCAATAGAACAGCTAAGTTTCATCATTATTCACAATTCTGCTTAGAACTGTGGGGAAATTTGTTTGTTTTAACATGGCCTGGTTGATCTCTTATACTCTGCTGCCACTCAACCATTTTCTGCAGTAGAGAGACTGCATGAAAGCCTTCTCTATGCTCTGGCATTAAAAAAAAAATGACAAAAAAAACGTATAAATATGTCTTTGGGACACTTAAAACATTTAAAATATGACGTATTTATACGTATTTGGGAGCTAATGAGTTAACATAAAGGTAATTTGAGCAAATTTCTTATTTCAGAAATGTGTATCAAACTGGTAGCCCTTACTAGCATTAATCTGTACCCAAGAAGTAGCTCTCACTTCAAAAAAGTTGGTGACGCCCGGTTTACATTGAACTCAAGTCATCTTTATTGAGACGAAAGTGTAAGAAAAAACATTTCATTCTTTTTTTTAGGCACCAGTTGTAAAGTTCAGATGGGAACTTTCACCGGTTCTTTTATCTTTAATGCTCGCTATACTAATAATAACAACCATGAGACTGCATATTCTCAGTTGAACTACTTACTGGATGCCAGAAAGATCGAGTACACAGCTGTGGAGCCTTTTCTGCTGAATGCGGAAGAAGGTATAATCTATTCAAAATGATCTCTACACTTATACGGTCTTGGCTGCCCATCCACATTGGGCCGTTCAGCCTAGCCCATGTGAACATGTGTGACCTGATGGTTTTAATGGTTTCAACAGGATAAGTGTGCCAGAGTGCAACTAGATAGGAAGGTGCCAAGCCAGGACAGGACTATCTAATCATTAAGAGGCCTAATCTACATCATCACTTAAGCATATCACACATTCCAATAATCTTTCATTGTTTCTTTTGGGAGACTGGAACGGATTAAAGGCATTTCCATTCATTCCAATGGGGTAAGATTATTTAAGATACAAGATGGTGCTAAGTGTGTGCTACAAGTTAAGTAGTTTGAATATGCACACATTCGTTATAACATAAACGACAATTTTCCTTCATTTTCACAATAATGAAAAACCATTAATCCTAAAATAAGACACACAAACTAAGAGTAGTCCTGTCTTATTGTTTTTGCTCTGAAAATATCAAGTGCAGAACGTGGCCCCCTCCCGCTGCTGTGGACAATTGCCGTTGTGCACCGGCGAGTGTTTGAAGTCAAGTCCTGAAGGTGACACTGATTCTAACATGTCTGGATTGCCCCTTGCCGGCAGCACTGCTTCTTATCAACACACACATGCGTGTATGCACGCACGCACACACATGTACATAGCACCTGGGGGTAATTACCTGATGTGGGCCCAGGCCACGTCACCTGTCTGGGGCCTTTTTTTGAGAGTTTATTTTTGTAGGCAAAAGCACCTTGGATTAACAGTAACTTCACAGTAACCGTTTGTCAATAGTTTTGATAACATGATAAGTATTTCTTTGTTCCCCATGATGGTCGACATTGGAGGATAAGCTAAGTGTTGGTTTTTGGCGTTTACTTTGTCTATATAACAATCACTTAATATCAGCTGTTACACATTTTCCGATCTCCTTAGATGTGCTCAGATGGGGGGTTAAACTGTTGACAGAAAATCAGCAGATTCAGCACAAAAACACGACCTGATGAGAACGTGGCTGTCATTAATTAACAACTACAGTTTTTACACAATCCAACATCTCTCGCTACATAACTGTGTGCGAAGGCGAGTTGGCAATAAAATCAAGACTATTCCACTGAACAGCCCATAATAGTGTACCATAGCAATGCAATTCAACGTAGCCATATGGACATCATCTGGATTTTTGTTTTTCAGTTCACAAGTGAATGAAAAGCAGATGTCGGTTGAGAATGTTGCAGGGGTATCTGAGGTCATTTACTGTCTGTTCAATGACATAACAAACGTGTTCAACTGAGGGAAGATATTTTGCCCATGTTAAGATCTCCAGTGCTGTTATAAAAACATACAATTTGAATGTGATCTTGCGTTGTTGCAGACAAAAAACTATGAGCAGTGGCTTCGGACAAATGTCTATATAATGAATTATCGTTATTTAAACATACAGTACAGTGCAAAAGCTACAATTTGAATTTTGAAGTTGCAATAATCCGGCAAAACACACACAATTGTCAGACTCTTTATATAGACAGTTCATCAATCTCATTGGTTGTGGCTAGACATGTGAGTACCATTACTGACATGGAATTCTCTGATTGGCTGTTGACCCAGTAATGTGATTACAGATTCTTGACATCATATACATCACATAGCATTAAAGAGTCCAGACATCATATAGCCTAAACCTAGTTGAAACTCGATGCTGTTACATCAATACCAAAACAGACACATAACGGGTCGTGAACTCTACTCAAACTTAACCCAGGCGTGACCCCAGACATGAGACAAGACCAAAACATTACTCCTGCATTACCCGAGTCATGACACCATCAATCCACTGTCCACCAAAAAAATCGAATTGGTTCTTATTTGTCTACTGGTAAATGGCTAATCCTGCTAACTGCATCTGACCTATTATTTAATTTTTACTGTCAAATTGATTGCTGTGAATCATTTTGCATACTATTATAAACTTTTTAAAAGTGAACGTCTTGTAAATTATAAAAAAAAAAAAAAAAAATCTAGGGCTGACGTTTTGAGTTTTCCGCTGACTATAAAGGGTTAAACACAGCACACATAGTATAGTACTGACACACAGACCCCTTTTTTTGAAGCCAGGAGACAAAAAAGCTCTGGAGTGGAAGTGAAGTCGTGGAATAGTACAGCAGGAAGGGAGCGGCGTGGCCACTCTTTGCACACTCTCAGACCCTTTAACAGCCCTCCCTCCACTGCCAGCTCAGCACCGGATATGAGCCAAACCCTGAACCCTGCAGCTGTGGGTCTGAAATGCCAGATGGGCAAAAATAATGCACGTAGACACCCAAACACGTGTACATTTTTTTCCACTTTTTTTTTTTTTTTTTTTTAAATGTTCACAATGCAAATAACAAGTATGCGTGCCAGGCTGTAAAGTGCACCGCGGCACAAGCCTCGCAGGCAATCAGTGAGGGAAAACATGTCGTATTGTATGTAGTGACTGTGTCTCAGGAGACGCCAGTAATTACGGTGCCGTGACGCCTCTCACGCCATGTCCCCTGCCACGCCCATTGGTGCAAAACTGTTGAAAAGACAGACTTTTCCACAACGTACACAATTAACCCTGCTGATGCATTTTTGAATATATACAGACTTGCAATTTACTTGGAAAAGATGAGTGAATTATGTATTTTTGAGCACATTTCATGTGGGTTTCAACTTATGTGTCTGCAGCTTGCCATTTATTTTCCTAGATCTGATTAAAGGCACAACCACAGGGCGGTTTGCTAGAAATGCCTTTTCCTGTTCATAAATCAACTAAATGGACGATAATGATGTCAATCAGGGATTCCCTAAGCGTGGTGCACCATCAAATTAGATTTTTAACTGAATAAAATTGTAATGGTCTGGGGTATGGTATTAATTTGATATTTACTTTGGTTTTGGAGTGGGAATTTTCCCCCACAAATTAAAATAGCTAGTCAGGTATGTTTAGTTGCCAAGTTATTTTTTTTCCTGTTCTACTGGTAGATAATTTGACTTAAATTAATAGATTACCCCATGTCACTTTTTGATTGTTTTTTTAAAGACCAGTTGTTTCAGTTCATTTATAACCATGTAGCTCTTCTTGGAGTATTTTCGACGGAAGCCTGGATCTGCCAATGTGGAGTAAACAGTTTTGACTGGGCCATGTCATTCGAACGTACTGCAAAGTGATTTGAATGTATTGATGAAGTCATTCCAGCGTACTGAAACATGATTCGAACGGATTAGTAAAGGGATACTTGACTCATTGAACAATTTTCAGCAGTGAAAAGTTGATATTTTGTCCAGAATGAATTTGATAACCTTGTTATTTTTCATGTACAATTAATACCTTTAACTCATTCACTGCCAGTCCAGGACAAAAAAAAATCTTTGACGTCTAAAACCGTCTATGGCAGTGAATGTGTTAAAGTTGGGTGTCCACATGTTTTGAATATTCTTGGAGACTACACAAAAGTTTTTTGTTTTTTTTTAAACTATGTGTAGTAAACGCTGCAATTTACTGTTGTTGCTTTAATACCAAGTTGATGCATAACGAAAAAGCTTTTTTGCACATTGTTTTATTGCGTGTGCAGGAAAAAAATGAATCTTTGACGTCTAAAGCCGTCTATGGCAGTGAATGTGTTAAAAAGTATTTTTTCTACTTGCTGTCAACTTATGATGACATCACCTGTGCTGAGGAAGTAGGTAACGGCCAATCATTGCTCACCTGGTTTCTGGGTTTGGTCCATAAACTAAGCCATGATTGGTCGTTACCTACTTCCTCAGCACAGGTGATGTCATCATCAGTCGACAGCAAGTAGGAAAAAAAAAAAAAACTTTTTACAGGTATTAATTGTACATGAAAAATAATGAAGTTACCACATTAATTATAGACAAAATATTAACTTTTTACTGCTGAAAATGGCCAATGAGTCATCCATCCATTTTCTTAACCGCTTACTCCTCACAAGGGTTGCGGGGGTGCTGAAGCCTATCCCAGCCACCTCCGGGCCATCCCTGTAATATGTAGGCTAAATTCTAAAGTACGGGGGGGGGGGGGGGGGATACTAAAATATGAAATTACCAATAAACAATATTTACTTACTTAATTTTTACTGTTGATGAGCTTCCTGTCCACCTGTGACCGCCATGAGTGCCTGTGTTAAATGTTTTTAGCATTTGGCCTACAATTTTTCAACAAAACTGTTTACTCCACAAAGGCAATTTCATGCTTCCATAGTTTTCCACGATAATAAAGGAATAAATTCGAAGGGTAGGATGGTTCAGCATATGAGACTTCCATCCATCCATCCATCCATCCATCCATCCATCCATCCATCCATCCATCCATCCATCCATCCATCCATCCATGTCAGCATAAAGAAAGCATAACTTTAAAGCATTCGGTGTCGGACAAATTGCACTGAATTGCACAACAAAAGATATCAAATCAGAACAGGGACGTCACGATCATTTATATTCATCTATTTAAAATCCACGGGTGGGTGGTCTGTCACCATCCTTCTCCTCTTCCCACACACAAATGAGGATGGGCCTGGTTTGCATATTTATAGGGAGAATGTTTGTTGTTCGAGACCCGCTGTTTGAGTGTATGAATTAGCTCAAGTTCGCCAGTTGCCATGGTCACGGATATGCTTGTTTTATTTGAGCCTTTTCAACCTCATGTCCTCGCACAACCCTGCCCCCTGAGGCTTCCTTCGCCTTCAGTGCCTGTTTGTCTTTTATTTGGTGTTAGTATAATGCAGCATGGTGGGGTCTCTGCTCCTCGTGCACCAAAGTTCAACATAAAATGCCTATGAAAGGAGCAGACGTCTGCAAGCCTGCTTGCAAAAAGGGCTTACAGGATGCCAGGACATATGTCAGTGCAACATGGGGTTTTCGTCATGTGCACAGGTGGAGCAGGATGGAGCAACTGTGAGTTCACTGCGGCACCCTGACCTAAAGAGCAGAAGAGGTGAGGAAGGCAGCGACTTGGAATGGGGTCGGGGGCTGAGGGATAACAGTGCAGGTGTTACCACAGAGAAAGGATCTGGATTCAACAGGGACACAAAATAGTTTGCCCAGTCAGAAGGTGCGTACTGTGTAAGCAAACGTTAAGTTCGTCGACTAAGAAGCGCAGAGTGGTAGAATGCACAGGTGGTAAATATTTTAGAAGGGGAGTAAAGATGGTTGGTGCAGATATGTACAGTAACCTATATAATACTAGAACATATTGCAGATACTGTGGTTATAATTCTTAGGACGTAAACCCTCTGAATTCAGAATTGTATGCAAAATGTGTCCGGAAAATAAAGTTGAGAAATGTCAACACAATCTGGACATGTTATGGTTTGGGTTTTGGTTTGTTTTTGCTTTTCTCAGGGTTTTGTTTGAGTTAACCTCATATTTCTTTAAGTTTCAGTATGAGCTGTTTTGTTTAGTTGTCCTTGTGTGCCTCCCTAGTCTTGTCGAGCATTGTCATGTCCACCTGTGTTTTGCCCTTCTTCATGTCAACCAATAAGCATCCTCTGCCACTTGGGTCTTGCCCACCTGTGTCTAATTGTCAATTAGTGTATGTATTTAGTTTCTTGTCTCCCCGCTGTCCACGTCGATTCATTGTGTTTCCCTCATGTCATGCTGCCCGTTTTTTTGCCCTGAAGTTCCCCCCTTGCTTGTTTTTTGGATGTTATTGTATTTCTCCTTGTTTACCTCCTTGTTTTGTTGAATTAAATCCCTTTTTGATTGCACCTCTGCCTCCTCACCCTGTTTCCCTGCACCTGGGTCCTCTCCCCTCCATACCCTAACAGGACATAATCCAGTTGAATCAATAAATATCCTTCATTTAATTCATTTACATACAAGTATATCCCTTTGTTCCAGTTTATGTAGTGACACTACTAATCGCAGCATTACTTATTGGGCGTGTTCACACTTGACAAGTGTGATTCAGTCCAAACCAAACCGGTGCATTCACTTTATACATAGCAGACACATCGAAAGATCCTGTGATAAAGAGACTTGGCTTTTTACACGGAAGCCGGTGAAAGAGGCATGCTGATGAAAGTGTGTGTACTTTTACACAGCGATTGGACATCCCACAATCGGATAATTACATCCCATATTAGTGTAATGTAGGACAGCACATTGCTTTCAGCACAAAAGCGCGGGAGAATTGTGTTGACAAAGAAACCGCTTTGCATTCAATACACTTGAAATTGAAATGAGAAGGTTATGTGGACCGAAGACTCGTGTTTTATAGCAGAATACCGCAAAAGTGTGGTAAATTAAGTGTGGTACAAGTGACTTTGTGTAAGCTGAGACACTTTTGAAATTCATATTCATTTCAGAAGTTTCAATTAAAATTTGTGTCAAAGTCAGAATGCGTCATGAAGTCAATCACAAAACACCAGTGCAGTCATAATTATAGTAAATAACTGTATAAAAACACTTTAAGGCCATTAATATATATATACAGTCTTTCCTCACTTTTTGTAGGTGTTACGTTCCACGCCCCCCAGGTTACACTTCTAAAAAAAAACTAAAAAAAAACTATATATATATATATATATATATATATATATATATATATATATATATATATATATATATATATATATATATATATATATATATATATATATATATATATATATATTAAGAAACAAGCTTCTAAGTTTGTGTTAATCAATTAATTAATTAATTTAAATTAATTAATTTTGTTTTTGTTTGCTTTTTTGGTGTCGAGGTTACACTTCTTATAAAAACTATATAGTTTTAAAAGCTTCTAAATTTGTATTTATTTATTTTTGTATTCATTTATTTATTTATTCATTTTGTTTTTGTTTGTTTTTTGGAGGTGGGGCGAGTTACGTTTCTACTGAGCCATAATAAAGCTACCATGAATTTTGGACCAAACTACAAATTTGAGATAGTGACAAGTGAACTGCGAAGTAGAGAGGGACCACTGTATATTTAAAAAAAAAGAAAAAAAGAACAAAGCACACTAGCACAGTAAATCCAGTGTTAATCGAGCATGTCTTCTTGTGCGGTGACGGCGTATAATAATCTAGACCCCGTATGTGGGACGTAGATTTTCTCACTGTGGACAAACCTTTCTTTAAGTCAGCATGTAGCAACATTTCCAGACAGTTACATCTGTGGAATGACTGCCGTACGTGAGCATGTATGAGACACAGGATGATAAAAAATAAAAAATAAAAATGGCTATGAGAGACGAACAGCTCAATGACTAATTGCCATTCGTGTAGACTGAGCAAACCATGTGGAGGATTGCATCACGCTAATGCTGAAACAAAGGTTGTGACGTACAATATTGATGTCAAGTGGGAAATTACACTAGCTACACCAGTTCATGTGACATTCCCTTTAAGACCAGAGAAAGACGGTTCATGGTAGCATGCTAACATGTGGTCTTGTTTCAGTAGAGTACAGACATTGACCTCAGGAGTTATTGAAGATAGAAGTTGTTGGTAAACAATTCCACAATGTCCAGTCCTGAGGTACCAGAAGTAAATATGAATCATAAAACAAACTGTAAAAGAGCTCATTTTCAGTTCTGAATTTAGTGGCATTCCACCTGACCATCTATTTTCAAGCGTGCCAGTCCTCTGTCTGCGAGAGGCGGTGTACACACCAGACTGGTAGCCAGCCAATCGCAGGAAAGGTGGACCAACTGGTTTAGAGGTAAGGATGGAACAACAGGAGGAGGAAAACAGACGGCGGGTGAGTGAGGGCGCAGTCCTTTGGCAGCCAGGCCCTGGGCAAGAAGCGTTGCGAGGCCTGAGCCACTATGATCAGTGCATTCAGATGATATAGCCTATAAATAGAAGCGTTACAGCTGGCGAGATAAAGGCTTTTTCCTTTGAAATGATGCAAACGATTGCTTGGATTTCTGCATTCTCTTTAGAAAATTAATATTGCATTGGAACTCTTTTGATCAAATTTTAAAAAAACAACAACAAAAAAACACAAGATGAGCAATTTGTAGACATCGTCCATGGTAATGAATTGAAAAATAACATCTACTGTTATCATGTAGATTCATTCCAGGATTTTAAAATCCTAATATTGTAAGTAAGAAAGACTTTAGCTTCTAAATCGGAAGTGCTACAGCACAGGAAGAGTTGTGCTTCCCAGAGGGCTATACGTACGTGAATACAGTCGTCCATGTTAGGTTTGTTTGTTTCCAGCGGCATCAGCGCTTCCTGATTTCGTCACAGCTTCATGTCCCGCCCTAAACAACGCCTGATTGGTCCGACCTAAAAAAGGTCGGTTGCAAATGGATCCACGGGAGCGATGTAAGATGGATTCTCGTAGTGTTTGTTAACAAATACCGTGAGAATTTAACTTGCTGGCAAGGTGTTAGCATAATGCTACAGTGATTTAGTATTATTTACATTAACGCTGTCTTAGACCTACTACGCTACTGAACCTACGCTGCCTCAATGGAAGTCAGGCGAGTGAACCACTACATCGTCAGTGACTCCATAAATGAAACAACGTAAGGAATTTAATTTAATTTGAATGTGACGTTTGTAAAAGGTTATTACAAATTCAAGGTCTCTTGTAAACCCTTACGTGTCTGCTCAATCAGCGTTTGCTGACCACAAAAACACACTGGCAATGACTTCCACAGGGACTAAGATAATGGTCAGTGTGTCATCATCTCATTTAAGCATATGCAGCACAGCTTTCAAAAAAGAAATACTGTTTCCATCAAAAAACAAAGTGCTTGGCAAAAAAAAAATAAAACTCAAACAAGATGGTGACTGCCTAGTACAAGACCTGGGAGGACCCGTGCCTCGCGTGACGCTGTAAACCTGTAGCCTCCCGCAATCTTAGAAACATGTACAGAGTTCAGCGACACACTGCGCCCATACGCATATGTGCGCCTTTGATAAGAGGCGGGTTGCGTGTTGCATAACTTGTCTATAATTACGGCCGGAATACCGTTCTAGATGCAGGCCATCAAATCATCTGGTTTGACAACTTAAAGCGCAATGACTTTGGCATATGTTCATATATGCTTATGGTTGTCTCTGCTGCTGTGAGGATCCGTTAAAGCTGAGTACACAGATATTGATAATCAGGTTGAATTTGAGCACTTTCCTTTCCTTGCGATCAAGGTCAGCACAGCTCTAAGAGATTATGAGAGATTATGAGAGTCATTGTCCTGTGGTATGGGGTGTTTTAAGAATTATTTGTCCTCCTGTTCTGCTTGGAAAACTGTTGGGGAAGACATTCGATTGTGATGTGGAACAGAACAATCCTCAAATAGCAAGCGACCTGAAGCTTACGGTGTCACTGAACTTCACATATGGAGGACTGTTTTTTTGTTGACTGTTTGTATAGCATCCACACAAGTTATTCATCAAAATTAAAATGACAAGAGTTCACAATTGCAATGTTGTGAACAGTTAGGCTACCTTTTTTTTTTTTTTTTTTTTTTAAAGATAGCTTTCTCGTAACATTGCACACCGCCTCATTGGAGGTTAACATACTTTTTTTTTTTTTTTTTTTTTTTTTTTAATGCTCTTGTCAGAAAGATCGGCTAACATGGCAGAAAAACAAATACTGACCACGTGATCGAAAATGATCTTTGTCTACAACTACTCATTCTTTGTATTATCCAGCAGTCTGTATGCTTTTTTGGCACCATACTGCCTCTCACAGGTCAGTCTTGATACTACAACAGACTTCCGTTTTGGAGAAGAGACTCACAATTGTTAGTGGAGTTTAATTAGGTATACAATGTACCCTGTTGGTCATCTTGGGCACACGCACACTTGCAATTTTTTTGTACATTGTGTGGTGTTGACCACATTTTAAAAATCAGGTAAGACATTTAAAAAAAAAAGTGTGTGTTTGTGGTAAAGACATACATCCCTCTGCTCCGTGCTGAAGTAGAATAAATTAAAAGGTCAGCTTGGCATTGGCATTTTCACATCTGAGAAAAAAATAAATAAAACTATAGCTCAGTTAGCACATAACGCTTCCTGCTGCAAAGCTCAATTTAAAGTAAGGTAAATCAACTTTCTATACTGTAAGATTGAGAAGAGGGGCACTCCTTGGACTGGTCGCCAGCCAATCTCAAGGTACATATAGAGACCAACCTTTACAACTCACATTCAGCTATGGATAATTTAGTCTTTAATGAACCTAACATGAATGTTTTTTTGATTGTAGAAGGAAGCTCTACACAGAGTTGTTCAACAGAGAGTAGAACAAGGATTTTCTGACTGAAAGGAGGATGCGCTAACCACTACTTTATCGTGCAACCCAATAATAATAAGAAAAACTATTCACCCGGAGCTTTGATGATGTGCCAAATACGATGCAGGACGATGCAAGTCTCTTCAGAAAAATTCTCTGAAAGATTTACATGGTTGTATGAATTCACAGGTACCAACTATGTGTATACAAGCACTTAAAATGTCAAACTTCATAGCACTAGCTTCCTTTTGGGGTAATACAGTTAAGTTATCACATCCATCCATCCATTTTTTTGACCGCTCATTCCCCACAAGGGTCGCGGGGATGCTGGAGCCTATCTCAGCTGGCTTTCGACGGTAGGCGGGATACACCCTGAACTGGTTGCCAGCCAATTGCAGGGCACAGAGAGACGAACAACCACCCACCCCCACACACACACACACAAGCACACCTAGGGACAATTTGGAGCGCCCAATCAACCTGCCATGCATGTCTTTGGAATGTGGGAGGAGACCGGAGTGCCCGGAGAAGACCCACGCGGGCACGGGGAAGAACATGCAAACTCCACCCAGGAAGGCCGGAGCCCGGACTCGAACCCGAGTCCTCAGAACTGGGAGGCGGACGTGCTAACCACTCATTCACCGTGCCACCCTGAATTATCATAAAAATAATAATAATAATAATGATAATAATAATCATGCTAACATTTATCAAGTGGAACAACATGCAATTAGCATTGTCAAATAAACCTTGGCGTCTGAACAGTCTGCACAAAAAGCCTAAAGCTACAGCCTAAAAATATTTGGTCCAAAAGTGTTTTTTCTTTTATTAGTTTACGCAATAGCCTTTAAGATGTTCTCAGAATGTACATCAACAATGTGAAGCACCACAAATATCTTCTGGCCAGACCGACCCACATTTAAACAGGCCCTCCTGCTGAGATGTTCCTACTCTTTCAATAATCTGGGGGGATTGTGTCACTTGTGCAAACCTTCACCATTCATCTGCATACTTATGACACAGATGAAGCTTTTGCACACATGATGTGGGCTACAATCCAAACTAGACAAAAACATTTACTTCAGCTACAGTGGCTCCTGACCTCATTAGTACTTTGAGACTTAAATCAGCCAAGCATCCGAAAATAAAATGAAATGCCATCTGGAGTCACTTTCCATGTTTATAAAACATGTTTTTTTGTGGATAATTTTTAAGCAATCATCAACAAAATTTCTTAAAACTTACAGTGCACCATCCTTCCAGGACCCTGAGGGAGAGACACAATGATACGCCTACCTTTGGATTCGAAACATATGTGGCCTATTCTGCACCGTCCCATTTTCATTGTATTCCCTAGGCATCGTGCAAAATAACAATGCATGCTTTATTATAGCCCACAGCACTCATAAAGACCACAGCACCATTTCTAGTGTCCTCACACAAAACCTTCATAATAACATTGGCCGGGAATGAATAAACTATTCACTCTAAAGCTCTGCCTCGCTACAAACATTTAAAATGTAGAACTAAAACACATTTTCTTAACTTTTTGGCCTTTGCGGTTTACTTCCGGTCTAAAGTCAAACGTATACTCCTGAGAAGTTTGGTAACCAAAACAACAGTGGCCAGCTCAGCCATGAGAAACGCCCACGAGCGCTTCTGACCAATCATATGTCGCTTTTGGAAACGTCACACCAACCATGTGGAAGAAGGCGGACTGTTGCTAGGGTATGTCCCCGATTACTTGAACCGGTATCGGGCCAATCAGATGCCATGCTACCATTTCTCTCCTGTTCATTGGTTGAAATCTACATTAAAAGCCCTCCTTGCCTCGTTGCCGATTGGACGAGGATGACATCATTCACCTCACTGAGTTTTAGTTAGGTGCTGTAGGTTGTTGCTACTGTAGTTTGGAGTCGTCAAGACTCAGAACTGATTATACCCTCGTACACACACCGGACTGAAACATCTTTTTGTTAACATTTCCATTCCAATACTTTATGTAAACTTGTGTACATACTGTCTCCTATTTGTTTTTGAGACAAAAACAAGATGGAACTTAATTCACTTCTAATTCTGCTGGAGGCTGCAGAGTACTTGGAAAGACGAGACAGAGGTATTTCAAGCTAAATTAACGCGATGACAGCAATTATTAACGTTTTAACTACAACCCGGACGAAGTGCTGACTTGTGTGGCGGCTTATGATTGGTACGAAAATGAAGTTTGAGCTGACATTTCGGTGGTGCAGGTATGATGTCACTGTGTGTAGACAATAGGACGTGGAGCAAACGATGGGTGCCAACTGGACCCGGTGTATTTTGTTGTTTTTTTCTTTCTTCCTTTTGTAGACATTTACATGATAAATTTAACCTGTTTTTGGTGTATATTCATAAAACAAACGGATGTTGTGTTGATAGCGTGCTGTATGTCGGAGGAGAAATGGGTAAACAACAGTGACATCAGCTTGTAACATCACGACAGATGCCCAAAAAAAAAAATGACGGCACGTTTGTGTGTGTGCGCGTGTGTTTTAACAAAACAACAACACGACTCATTGACAGCTCACGATTTGACTATATTCTGCAGCCACTTTTGCAAAAATGCACGTTTGTGTTTGTCTTCACAGAGGCAGAACACGGATATGCCTCGGTTTTACCGTACAGTAGCGACTTCTCCGGGAAGAAGACGAAAACCTCAACAATAAACAGAAAAAGTCCGAACAATAGGTACATCTATACGTGCTCCTCTTCTTCTGTGTCTTCTTTTTGTCCTTCTTCTTCGCATGTTTGTGTGAGTGCTGCTGCTGCTGCTGCAGGCTGGGGTGGAGGGAGGGAGGAGTCGCTGTTTTCCTGCACACTGCCATCTCTCTGCTGCCTGGGGCTGGGCTGGGCTCTGTTTTGGTTTCTAATAAACACTGCCACGCGTACACTGTCAACTCTAAATTGGGCTAAAAGGCTCTCTGTAGCCCCCTCTCTTTTCACTCACACGCACAACTAACACCCCCCATGCAGAGGACCTGCAGTCCTTTCATTTCTGCACCTCTCGCTTCATGTTGGGTTCCTACTGTAATGCATGTATGCTGAATTGAAGTACAGTGCATGGCGGGTCCGATGGTGAGAGTTGCACTCGTTCTCTCCTCACTTGATGGTGTCTGTGCACTAGTTGGCTGTAAAAAAGTTGCCCCACAGCAGTATCCACACACTTTTTACATGCCCTTGTATAATTTGTGAAAGATGGGCAACTTTGGGGAAAATATGACTGATGGCTGCACAGGTATCATACATTTTGTTAAATGATTATGCTGTTCTGCAATACATAACCGTCTCACAAATTCTGTCCAGGTGTATAAACTTATTAAACACCACTGTATGCTGAATAATAACGTGCATGTTAGGTTCATTGAAGACTCTTAAGTTGTCCACGGGAATGTGTAAGGTTGAATGACTGTTTGTCTATGCCGTTCCTGTGATTGGTCGGCGGCTCGTCCAGGGTGTACCCTGCGGCGCCCCTGAAGTCAGCCAGCATAGGCAGAGGATACGCAGTATTGAAAGTGGATGGATGTAGAATTATAATGCAAAGCTTCTATAAAAATGTATAATGAGTTTCCATGTCCCCGTGCTTGCGTAGGTTTTTATGCCAGTTGCTCTGGCTTCTTGACTCATTACAAAAACATGCATGTTAGGTTAATTGAAGGCTCAAAGGTGTGAATGTGAGTGTGAGACTGTGAGTGGTTGTTTGTCTATTTGTTTAATATGCCTCCGCTCAACCAATGTCAGCTGGGATAAGCTGCAGTTTACCCGTAACCCTAATTAGTAGTAGTAGCAGTAGTAGTAATGGTGGTAGTAGTAGTAGTAGTATAAGCGTGATCAAATATTACACTATCAGTATTGACATTTAGAATTATGTAGTAGCGCTGTGTCAACTCTGCTGCTACATTTTGAGGTCTGTAGTTTCATACAGTTGAACCCACAAACTTTGTCCCACAATCTATGCTCTTCCACATTCCTTTGGTACTGTCTGACAGCATAGCACAATTATGTGTGCAACTGGGTTAGGGTCGTGCATGGCAAAGTGGCAGGTGGGTGTGGTGGCTGAAACAGACACCTACATACTTGTGACTGGCAGCCTCATGTACCAGACCTGTTTTTGCCCTCCATTTTTTCTACCCTGTAGTTGTAAACACACCACAATAGTCGAGGAATTAAAGCGAAAGTCAACCTAAAACATTTCTTGACAATAATGTGTTCTATGCAGCACACTAGTCGAAACATGGTATTCTCATGAATATTGCATTTGATGAATATGAATAAAGCAGCAAAATCCACCTGTTTTTACCCATCTCAGGGGGCGGCCATTTTGCCACTCGTCGACTGAAAATGACATCACAGTTGCTCAAGGGCTCAGGTAGCGACCAGTTCAATGGCTCAGCTTGCGAACATCACATGACCAAACTCAGATAACAGGTGAGCCGTGATATGTCACATTCACAAGTTGAGTCATGGTTGGTGACATTACCTGAGCTCCAAGCAACTGTGATGTCATTTTCATTCGAAAGCAAGTGGTAAAATGGCCACCCCCTGAGATGGATAAAAGTCACTTTTGCTTCATAATTCATATTCCACAAACACAATATTAATTAGAATGCCATGTTTAGACTTTTTTTGTTTTTGTTTTTTTTAAACTAAAAGTTCCTTCATAGTCTGATGATCAATAAAATAGTGTATGTTAAGTCTCTCCGTCCGGACCGGTACTAAATGGCCTATGGTGTGGTGGCTGGGGACCACTGTAATATGGTGCATGTAAACTTCATTGTTTCTTCCTTCAACAATTTGACTCTGCCTTTAAAAGCGGAAATATGGGGATGGGAGGGCTGTGGGGGCGTGGTTCGCCAATGTGAAAGGGAAAAGCGAAAAACCAAGACCAGACTATAAAAGTTAAACACACAAGACTGACTTCTCCCTCCCTGTTTGTTGAAACCCATTGTCACTATCTGATACATTTGATATCTCACACAGCGCTGACGTCGTCACGCATCTAATTTTCAGAGTGCCTTGTTCTGTGAATACGCTCCCAGCTGCAGGGGTATCCCACTTTTCCTGGATTCTGATCAATTCCAGATCTTCTATCAAGGCTCTGATATTAATTTTTTGGGGGATTGCTGTGCAAAAGAGGCTATTGTTCCCTATAACACAATGATGACACTATCTTACCTCCATCTTTGTCGGATGTGGAAGCAAAAACAGAAATGGCTTACGTGACAAAAAGAGAGCTTGCTGATAGAAGTTTATGACATAAGGTCACATGCTTATTTGCAAGCCATTCTTTTACATAACATGCAACAGTATCCGCGTATTAACCTTTAAAGGCCTGTGAGAGCAATGGGACTTGGCAATGATTTTAAACAGACAGTACTTTTTCTTAATGTGACTCGCATCCCGTGGTGCATCGCCATCCAGATGCCTCGCGCTCGACAACACAGCTGTGGGAACCGCTGCTTCGCCAGCACAAGGGCCCTCAAACCAGCCGCCAAATGTGAAAGGGCTTGTTGTCTGCCTGCTCCCACCAACCCTCCCACTACACACTTTTGTTGTCCATGTTTTTGTTTTTATTGCCGTGGTATCCATGACAGCCAGATCAACAAGAGGCCCCGCAGTGTCCTCGCTGTTCCCGGGTCAGGATATCATATCGGGGGGTGAGGGCTCTCCTCGGAATAGCCCTCACGCTGTGGAATTCTGCAGTGTCTCGGCCTCCAGACGTCTGAGGGGCGTGTTGTTATCCACACTGCTGTACGATTCAGCATGCATGCCATTTGTTTGTGTGGGCAAGGCGGGGGTGTTAATCACCTTTCAGTTTGCCCACACAACAAGTGAGATGACTTTTTGGACATACGGCATGTCAGAATAATTTATTTATTTTTTTCTTGTCTTCACCAATCTTGTATTTTATTGCGAGTGTTGGGATTCAAATTAGGTTCTGAGTCTGCTTAATCATTTTTGAATTTGGGCCAATTACAAATAGTGGGACGAGAATACATTCCTGTTACATAAGACTCAATTTTCCAAACTCTGAACCTCCCCCTCACTTCACCTGTGAAGATTTTATTTGGCCCAGATTACCACAAAAAAAGAAGAAAGAAGCCTGTTACAGCTTCCACAGACAGGGGATGTCTTCTGCAGGACTCTTTTGATCAGCTGACGTGGGATCAATTCCCACTTAATGTCTTTTTCACAATCAACCTGTGACTGACTGACAGTCGCTTTGTAGTCTGCCATCATATTTTTGAGACTCATCCTCTTTTGTCTGCTTCCTTTCAGATCGTCGCACAACGAGCTGGAGAAACACAGGTGAGGCTGCATTTCAGGTGATCCTGTTGCGTGTACGTATGTGACTTTAACCAGCAGATGGAAATTTCCACATTCTCTAGTAGATCGCTGCAGGTAGGCGCCAGGTGCCACAGAAGTCCTTTTCAAAGAGAGGGAGAGATTTAATCAATTACACTTTGATGTTTTGCAGAGAAAGAAACTGAAAATATGCTGTCAAACAGTTGGCTGTCATGCTGATAAGAAATGTCTTGGTTTTACTTCCTTGTATGGAAATAAAGGGAATCCCGTAATGTGGGTACATATGCTCCATTGGCGTGAAAAATTAAGTTATGAAATTGCCTTTATTAGTGCTGCTTTTTTGCATCAAGGTCAACCCGAGCTGCCGGGCTTCTGTTAGTCTCGTTTAAAAACAAAAAACAAAAACAAAAACATGCCTGGCCAAGAGGATTTAGGAAACAGCTGATGTGAGTATCAGCATGTGAGCAGAGGCAGCATTGGGTGTGTGAGGTCGAGTGTTTGTACGTGTACATGACACAGTCATCCACGTTGAAAGATTAGTAAGTCACATGTCTGCAAGTGGACGTGCCGAGCGGAGGAGAACATGCATGGGCATATTCTTCCTCAAGACAAGACGGAGAAGTGTGATTACGCTGCAAATGTTGAGACACAACAGTTACCTCATGTCCGACCACGGGTGTGGTTATGGACAAAAGCTGTATGACGTCCACACACATGCCAACACATACCTGTAATACCACCTTAGTCATTTTCCTTATCATCATTATCGCTATGATGAGACTTGGACATGTGTATTATAAAGACGTTAATTTTATTCCCACTCCAGAGTCCAAACAATGTTTAAAGTCCACACCAATTATGAAAAGCATTAAACAGTAGAGTGTTCAGAAGATGCCAAAGTAACAGGTGGCACTAAAATAGATCACTGAAGGACCAGTCAGAGGTACTTAGTAATGCACAGACCTCCGCCAAGGTGAAGAACATTTTTTTTTCTGGTGTTTTCTAGCAGGATATGTTTTTCTTTCGTTTTCTAAGAAATATACCAAGAAATAGTTATTTCTCAGACTATAAACGGATGTGTTTTGCCAGTCGACACGACACGCTCAATAAAAATGAAATAACTTTAGTTTTACTCGAGGAAGAAAGGCCAAAACTGTTTAATTTTAAATTTATTCTGCATCTGTGTTTTTCATCAAATCAAGAGCGCGACAAAAGGAAGTCCTGTCCGTATACTTCCTAAACGCTCATTTCGTTTCATTAACGTTCATTTCATCTGTACATGCAGCCTCAAACTACAGCCTTGACTTCATGCAGACATTCAAGGCAGACACTGAAATCAAGCCCAATTGTTTGTCATAAATCTTTCGCGGTTCTATAATTGGCTTAAAGCAAAAACGAAAGATAGAAAGAAGAATTAGTCTTTGATGAGTCTCCAAGATATTAAAACAAATCAACGCGATAGCTTTGTTGATGTTGTCAGTCAGGTGTTGATTCATAAACGCAATGTAAGCCGTCAGCTTTCCTGTTCAGCCAGTTTCATAAGTATTTGGCCACCTACGAAAAGATTAATCTGCTGCCGGGCTGGTATTGTTTCCAAAAAACCTCAACCTCCTGACCCTCACGCCATCAGATGCACTCCAGGGTGGCGCTGCTATTTCAGTCCTGACTCACCGTCTTTGTTTCAGTCACATTGAGCTATCCTTGTACTCTACCTTCACGTGGTTGGCAAGGTGACAAATGGAAGTCTACTTCAGATGGCACGAGGCACGAGTGGTTAAATGCAAGGATTCAAAGCAAGCCAGGCTGTCATTTTTTTTTTTAAATTTTTTATCCGCATGTACAAACCAATTGGTATTTTACGCATATGTACATGACCTATCATTAATTCAGCTGAAATGCTAACTACTGTAGCATGTGTCAGAAGAGGAATTAGTTTTTTACATTTAATTATGTTTTCCAATATTTACATTCAAACAGATGAAATTAGTTTCTGTCATTGCTGCTTTGCTTTCATATATGACCAAATGATTATAAAACTAGTTTGTATAGCTAATGTATATAACTTGCATTGGCTTCTTTAACCTAGCGACTAGTGTCATTCACTGTTCCACAATGGGTATGTTTTCATTATTTTAATGGTCCTCAATGCTCCGCAAAACTCAACCCATTCAATTTTATTTTAGTATATAGCATCACCAATGTTATATGATCGTATTAAAAAAAATTCTTTAAGGACAGCATGAATCTACGGGAACACGATGAGGATGATTTGTGCTGCTGTTTGGATTTGGGTTTCTTGGTGGCATTTTCATGCTCTCCCCATGTTTTTTGTGGATTTCTTCCCACATTCCAAAAACATACGCGTTAAGTGAATTGAAATTGTTTTGTAGGTGTGAATGCGAGTGTAACTGCTTGTTGGTCGTCATGTGCCCTGCAATTGGATAGTGACCACTACAGGGTGTACTCCACCGGCTCTCACCCAAAGTCAGCTGTGATAGGCTCCTGTTAACCATGACCCTAAATGAGGACAAGCGGTATAGACAATGGATGGGCGGGATAGATGCATGGACGGATAAAGGAAATGACTGCCCCAGGAAATTATAATTATTGGGTGGTTTCAGCCATGTTGTCATTACCATGTGACTTTTTATTTTCTTTTGACATGATACAATTTTGGAAAATACAAGTAGATGTCAATCTAATCTGTCATTCATCTTAAATGTGATACATTTTAAACAGGACAATCACTCAACAGAAAGGACTCCTTGAAGATTTTATACTACAGCTGATATTTTTTCTTCTTCTTTTTTTTTCCTCCGGAGGTGCTTCTGCAAATATTTTCTTGACATTATTAATAGCAGACTGGCTGGCTCTCACCAAGCTGTCTGCTGTTTAAGAGGCAGCCTGCTCGTATTTATGTCCTGTTATCAGAGCGAGGCTGGGTGGGTGCCAGCAGCGTCCGACAGGGCCCTGTGTCCTGATGCGACCTGCTTATCTGCTGCAGCCCGAGTGCAGCTGTGATGCACTCGCATAGACTCATCTCATCGGTGACTCTGCTGCTTCTTTTGTGTGTGTGTGTGTAGTGGAACAGCCCTGCATTAGCAAGAGCTTAGATATGGCTGTGAAACCAAAATGCCATGTGGCTCGTCTCTACTGGCTTGGCTTCCTTCCTATTTCTGACTTCGGGCTGACAACTCGTCCTCATTGCACGCTTCCTTTTTTTTTTTTTTTTTTTTTTTTTTTTTTTTAATTTCTTGTGACACCAAGACACGGTGAAGCTGCAATGGTTGTTTACCAGCATGTCACCTGTTTACTGGAAATGTGAGTCCACTCGCGTGCAGTAAAGGTTTGCTTTGTTTGTGCATGCTTCCCTCAATTGACACACGGATTTACACCTTTATTTTTATCTCCGCCCATGTTTGCTCTTGGTTTCATTCTGACAGCACAAATGACGACTGTCCAAAGTTTGTCCAACAAGTTTCATTATCCTGAGGATACAGTCAAGCATTTTAAAGGTTGAACATAATCCCTGACAGGACACTGGTTGACCCTGAAATTGTCATACCATAATCAGATTTGATCTACTATTAAAGATATAAAATGTAACAACGTTACTTCAGTTACACTGATATGTTAAACACTCTCTGAAGTTAACTTAATATTCTCGTGATTTCAAATTAACTTTTACATGTGTAAAAATGAGTTAATCACAATGTAATATAAAACGTTAATACAGCACTTTAAATTTGATAATGAACAACGATGACTGATTTTTTTTTTCTCTTCTGGAGCTACAAAAAGTATAAGAAAAATGGAAACACATGCACAAAATCATTCCTGTTATATGATAACATCTCACATGACACTGGGCATGCCGGGCAATGGACACAGAAGTTTAGTGCCTCTTTAGACGTATGCTGTCCAAGATATGGTTAAAAAGACCATACCTATCCTCTCTGCTTTTCCCGACTTCTCTTAAACTACTGAAGTAATGCTCTGCGCTAAGCTAACTTGCACCACCAGCTACGAGCCATGCTTGCCTAGCTAGTGCGGTTAAAACGCTGTACGAAGCCGTTCTTCTGAATCACTAATCCTCGCCTCCATAGCAACAAATAAGATACACTTATGGGAATTATCATTATTTCAAAAGGAGGACAAGGAGTAGCTATTCATGTGATGCAACTAAAGAGAACAGGAGAAGACAGAGAAGCCATGCTAAGTGCAAACTATTGTGAAATATAGAATCGCATAACATGAGAATTAGTGCGTAGGTAGTACAGCATACGTCAACCAGAAGTCAGGCCGGAGCCGCATTACAGTGGTGAGTAATCAAGTGTGAACAGAAAATTGTCAGATAAATTAATAAGTGTCTAGGAAGGAAATAATACAACAGCTACACAGCAAGCGCACACTTTTAAATACCAGAAATCAATCTGTGCAATACCAGATACCACACCGCATGCCAAGAAAAGCCGATATGATCAAAGTTATAGTACTATATAGTATATTCAATATTTATACTATCAAAAGGTTATTTGCATTTGTTTGGACTATTTTTCAATATGAAGTGCTGAGCTTTAATTTTGAGTTTTGAGATCTGTGCAATAAATGTTCATAAAATGAATTACATCTTTCTTTCTTTGTTGTTTTAAAAAATTAACTTATTTTTTAATTAAATAAAGCTTAGGTTAAGGTACCGTGTAAGCCCACTCAGAAATATTTTCCTCTAAATTTTTTACAATTATGTTCATATCACGATATTAACATTGAAGCGCTTCACTTTATAATCGTGATATATAAAACCCCAGCTGTGGTCGCTCGATATTTCAGCACATTTTCAAAAATCTGCTGACATACCACTTGACATCACTCATAATGACAGTTTGACCTCCAAGTAAGTCACTGTGCGACTTTTAAGGTATATTTTCCGCAATATATTTTCTCAATTAACAAATTGTACGAATCAAGGGTGCCACTGTAAATCCCACCACGGCAACTGTGCACCAACTGCCGGACTTTGAATTGAAATTTACTTTGGGAGCACTTGGCCACGCTCTAAGCTTCCCTCTAATTAAATTTACTCTCCCGGTGTAGTCCACTCCCAGCTGTGATAAATGACTTATTTGGCTTTGGGGGGCTCTTCTCCCCTTGAGTGAAGGCCTCATGAATGCATGTGTGTGTTTGAATGATGGCGTTGTGGCTGCCCCACCTCCTTCATTTCTGCTCTTTTTCTATCTCTACAGGCTACATCTGCTTTTTCTGTTACCTTCTCCTCATTCCACCTCTACTTTTCACCCCATAAAAGTCACTGAGTCAGCAGAAACCTGAGGCGGTAAGAAGAGGGAGCGCAGCGTTTCCCCCCCACCCCTCAACACTCCTTCTCTCACAGAGGGCCTTTATCAGTCTTAACCGGCTTCCATGCCAATACTCATCTGTGCCAGTCTCTCCTCTTGTGAAGTTATAAATCATCTCTTGTGATCTGCTGTTTATGTGGAAGGTGGTGTGTCTGACAGTCGAAATGCACATTGCATACTGTGCGCCATCGGGAATGCAGTCGAGGTCATTTCGGGACTCGTGTCCTGAAGATGCAGTATAGAAGCACAGTGATATTCCAGGCGTTTTTGTTTTTTTGTGGTGGAGGGGAACATTCATGTAGCTCTTTATCACATGTGGCCTTTGTGTTTAACTTCCTCAAAATGTCACATACATTCCTCATGAGGGTGTAGTGACCCGCAGACAGAATAATGTGCTATGTGTAAAACCAATCTTATGATGCTTTGCAATGCGCTGACAAAACAGAGTCATAAATAAAGTTGGTCCTACTTTTGGTTAGTTGAAATGTAAAGTTTTCCACTGGTATATGATTTGTGCATATTGTAAAACATAACCCTAGAATAGAAAAGAAACACATGCATGCGCCATCTTGATTGAGTATCTTCTCCTTTCTACGTGCCAAACAATTAATCAAGATCTTCCATATATCAACAATCAAAGTCATTGTGAGTGACAGCTCTAGTAGAAACGGTTAGACAGTGGGAGCATCCTGCTTCAAATTTCATGCAGCTGCACACACAACAAAGAAATGCAGCTGCACGCACTTGTTTTTGAGAGAAAAAAAAAACATGCCTGTGAGACACGTTGCGTACGTGCTGGGTGCATTCCCAAGATGACGTTTTTAGATTGATTTTTTTTTTTTTAATCCAAGTGTACTGTCACAGAGGATTAAAGTGCATTACATTATCTGCAATAGTAACACATTCTTTACTGTTTTTTGGGGCGATTACTGGTGGACCGTCTGAGGCCAAATACAGTCTGTTGCGGGAGACTGGCCCATCTCCAATTTGCTTATTTTGCCACATTTCAAAGAATGAAAGTTCATATCCGTCCCTCAATTTTCCATAGCACTTATCCTCATTAGAGTCGTAAGTAAACTGCAGCTGACTTTGGGTTAGTTGGAGGCATTCACAGGACAGATATAGATTATAACCATTCAACCTCACATTTACACCTATGGACAATTTAAAGTCTTGGAGTTATCTAACATGCCTGCATTTTGATTGTGGAAGGAAGCTAGAGTACACAATTAAAGAAGGCTGCAGCTGAGACTTGAATAGCTGAGCTGTGAGGCAGACATGCTAAGTTAGGTTGAACAAACATCCTCTTTTGCCTTCTTTTTTTTTTTTTATTTCATGAAAATGTCCATTTTTTATGGGACCAATTAGTATGTATTGAATTTTACTGACTGTTTGGGCGATAAATGGAAGACAATGAGCGCACTGTGATGTTACCGGTGTTACCGTTTTTTTGTTTTTTTGTTTTTTTAGGAGGCATATTTTAAAGTAGATTTGACAATCATTTAAGTATCTCAAGGATGGGCTGAGTGTCCTCTTTTTTTGGAAATAAAAAGATGGTCAAAAAGTGGTTTTGGGTGATTTAGCAGCTAAGTCCACCTGCAAGGCCACCCAAGTACTGTTGACGTAAGTGTTGTGCATTTTCTATTGGTGGAATGGAAACAACACTGAGACTGAACTTGATCTATTAATGAACAAGGTTGTATTATAATTGGTAGTGTAAAAATTAAAAAAAATATATGTTATTAAAATTAAATGTAAAAATGTATGCAGATATAAAACCAACAAAACAGTCTACCTTTCTTAGAACTGGCAAAGCATATAGCAGAGGGCGGCTAGCGCTAGCCTGTTAGCAATGCAGGAGCACTCTATTGAGCTTGGCTGTAATATTGCTTTTATAGGCTCTTTCATCATTTTGCTTATACGTGCAAAGTTAGTCCTTCGATAAACGCTGCACTTAACCATGCTGCTGGGAATTTCATCATAAACATTGTTTTTAAAGACTTTTTCAGTGTTTTTGCCAAGTTAAAGCCTGGAGGACAGAATAGCATGTGGTGAAAGTGTCCAGACAGGGTTGCCAAAAAGACATATGTGCACAAGCAATAATACAAAATCTACAGCTGGAGGTCAACTCTAGAGGTCCCTTGTGGAATTTTCTTGCCCTGAGGTCAGCGTCCACTGAGAGGCTCCATGTATGGCTCGGGTCACGCCCAGCTGCAACCGCAGAGAGGGCGGGCCCGTACGCTATCTCTGGCCTGTGGCGTGTTTACCTTGCTTGCGTGTCCTCCTGTGCACTTGGAGAGCTATGCACATTTTGGCGATACGCTCCCGCTGCCTCTCAGGTGTCACCGCTGCATGGCGGGGAACGTCATGTTCCTGTGCGGGTAACAAGACAGCTGATGCTCGTAAACGGGGGGGTTAACGTGTGGTTTTCACTTTAATAATGTGCAAGCTTTGCATAGGGGTGCGTTCAAGTGCCAGGAAAACAATGAAAGAGCATATGAGGTTAACAGCGGGGAGGGAAGCAAGCTGGCTGTTTTGGATGCAGGCGGAGGCTGAGACATTCTTGAGCGTTGCCTAAGGGAGGGACGTGGCTGCTGTGTGTGGAGCAGCCAGCTTGAAATTCAGGTCAGCAGAGTATGCACACATATGCTACAATGCAGTGTTAAGTAAGAGGGGCTGTTTGCAGAAAGGGAGAGTTTGTTCACATGGGAGGTCACCAAACTCAGAGTTACTACAATACTCAACAGCCACATAACATTTGCGGTCGTTCAGAAAGCGAGCAATTACAAGAAAAAAAATGACCCTCTGAGGTCTGTTGTGGATCACTTGTCCACCTCCGATTTGTTTGTCGCTACTGTATTTTGTGTGAAAAGTAACAACAAAACATGTTTGCAGTTCTAACTTCCCATCTTCATTTTCTTCTTTACCAGGCTGTTTGTCCTGGCTATTTTTTTTTTCACAAAAAGCAGAAGAAAAGGGTTACACAGAGCCTAATAAGGAATGCTGAGGTCTTGCCACAATTTCTGAAATTGTGCCTGAATTTGTGCAATGACGGTATTCCACCAACAAAAAGACACAGGAAAACCTAAACATGGCCAAAATGAATGCTTTGACGCTCACTCAATAGAGGTCTCATTATGAGTGGCATTCCATTTTTATTGCAAATACTTTAGGCAAAACAAACTCAAAAAGGCCAAACTCTGACCTAATCCTTTAATACTCTCAAGGCATGACAAAAAAAACAATTTGCATCAGAAAATTGGGTTTGATGTAAAAGATTTGAGTGTATCAAATTGAACCAAATCGATTTGTTCCACTTTAAAATATATTGAGATACGTATGAAATTGTCTTTTACTAGAGATATATATTTGAAGGCCATGTTCCCAGTACTGACAAGTTCATTCATATGTATGTATAATAACAAGAAACATCAAACCCTCTCAATCTGAGCCATAACATATTAAATTGAATCGTAATCGCCCCGAATCAATCCACTTTAAAATCAAACCATCCTTTGAATTATATCGCGCATGAGGATACGTATCAAATAGTTTTTTATTGATTCGATGAACAGCCCTAATGCTCACTGAACTGAAGTTTCATAATGAACTCTGAGCTTGTCTACTTTTAAGAAGCATATTATTCCTGAAAAATGTACAATTGTACAAATTTAATGCATTCAACTTCACTGGCATATATTTGCCTTTGCTTTACCTTACAAGTTTGTTGCATTCCTCCACGTGGTTGTTTGGCGCTCACCCCACTGTTCCTAATCCTGTCTTACAGTAAACATCAATGCTGAGCTCTTCTGTCATGGCACAGGATTCCTGCGTGCTAATCATTGACAGGGCTTCATTAGAAAAGACAAGCTCGCCCCGTGTCAGGGGAATGTGTTTTTGGCGCTCTCGGAACTTGTCCATGCTAGTCCGTCCCAACTCCTGCGAGCGCACAGCGGAAGGCAATTACTTCCAAGTCTGTCATTTGACATTGTGCTGAAATGATTCCGACGACACACAGGGAACCCTTTTCTTTAGCGTCGTCCTCTCATTTCTTTCTGTTTTGCTTTTTGCTTGCACGCGCCCCTCTTAAACTTCTATTTGACATCTGTTTTCCTGTTAAGACCAGTGTAAGCACCTCTGTGCTGAGGAAGGGATTTTGTAATGATCTGTGTTCACACAGGGATTGTATAAGAAAAGTCAAATGAGTTGCGCTCACATGGCATTCCCAATCACCCGACAATCGAAACGCTCCTTTTGAAATACTAGCACTCTTTGCCTTCCTGTTGTTTCATCGCCAAGTTTCGAGTGCTGAGTGAAGTAACGCTGCTTGCGTGTCAGCGCACAGTCATGTGAGCGCCAGCGTCATGTTGCTGCCGTCAGGGGATCGTGTTTATGAGGGACGCGTATACGTCTGACTCGTCTCGTAGTTGTCGCTGGTCTCTGAGATGTGTGTGGGGGGTGGCTGACAGAAAACAAACACGTCTTGTCCCTGTGTGACTGACATTTCATATCAGGGCGAGAGAGGCCTCTCACGCTGCACCTCTAGTGTGCATGTGCGATGCACGGCCACTTTCACGTCCGCGCTTGTTTTCACAGACGGCACATGTGATGTGATTTTAAATGAAAACACATTGAGGGCTGGGCCGCAGGGTGACAGGGAGACTGATGAGGAGCTGCTGAAAGACCCACTGTATATGTGTTTGTACGCCTATTTGGCCCCCGGGTAGGCTCCTTCACCACCCCAAGCCCTCCTCCACCCATATGTGCAGTGTGCACACCGGGAACCTGCCAGCCAGATGTTGAACCACCACAGTGGCAAGCCCAGATTGCACCAGTTGCACCGTGGTGATCCACACTCACGCGAAGTGCTTCACTCTCACTGCATGCCAAACAGACCACCAGATGTAGGGGTGTGCGTGCGTGTGTACACTTTCTGTTTGAAAGCCAAAAACAACATTTTTGTACCATTGTAGGATAAATAACTTGATAGGAAGAAAGCCTCAAGGACAAAGTATTATATTTTCTTTCCCACGGTTCAGCTTTGGTAAAACATCAGCATATTATGCTATATACATCAAGCTGTCTGTCTACGAAGTTCAGTTACAATTTATGATGCAATTAGGTGAAGACTATGGCCCAACACAAGAATATGTTGCCACACTCACTGCTCTACTTTATATTTATGAGGTAGAGATGTTTTCATTCAAATCATTGCTGAAATTGGGACTTTACAATAGTGTTAGCAGATGTTTGTGATAGATTATACCTTGTTCTGAATTATGTACAAATTTGGTTTACGTTGCTAGTGTAGGAACCGAACTCCAGACCCTATCTTTACAATATGTGTTTGTGTCAAACCAATAGGGGGCAGCATATTGTGAGCTGTATTTTCCCGCCCCCTCCCATTGATATGTCGAAACGGTGAAAATTTTAAACCAAATTTGATCAGTACATCCATTTATTTTCGGTATACTGTGTTTTGATACCAATTTAGGGTAAGTGGTGCATTATCTAGGGTGAGCATATTTTGATTTCCTTAAAAGAGGTTACTCGGACCGGCCCTAAGATACTCAATTGATACTCAAAAGTTCACTCAAATATGCCATACATTATAGATATGTATAACTCTAAAATTTTGGGCCATTGACAGACACAGCTCAGCACTTTAGTCGAATGCTTCGGAAGTGAGGCTTTTCCTAACAACAAAAGTGATCTACTTTTTTCTTAGGAAACAAATACTTTTTTATGTATAACAAATAAAAATAACACGTGCATACAAAACCCACCCCTTTCCCTTCCCTTTAGGGTCAACTTGAGCGTAGCCTGCGGTCTACCGCTCGTGTTAACAAGGCAGTGCACTCCGCCCACCATTTGTTGCGCAAAGCATCAGTCAAATTCAATGCAGGCTAATTTGTCCTGTGAAAAACAATGAAAACAGGACATTTTCATGAATGTATGCCTGGAAAGGATGTTAATAAGTGTACAGTGTCAGTGTCAAAAGAGGACATTTGAGGAAGACATTTGATGATCGGCCAACACAGAACTATCACACAATATGATTACGATATACGAGATACAACACTTAAGAAAGAACAATTAACGTTCCTCCACTTTCCAAGAATAAACTACACATGAACCGTGTAACTTTATAGCAGTGTGACACAGTCCAATGTATTCAACAAAGACAAACATAACATAGTATAATGTTATGTTTGTCTTTGTTGAATACATTGGACTGTGTCACACTGCTATAAAGTTACACGGTTCATGTGTAGTTTATTCTTCCATCATTAGATTAAGGTTCCTAACCATAACATGGTGAGCTGAACTAAACTGGCATCTTGTGGTATGACGGTGTAAAGTTCACATGCTTTTCCAGCTGCCAAGATGACCCTCATCCTAAAATGTTATTTTTGTGGGATCGAACCCCAGAGGCCTGGAATTTTCTTTTCTCCGCAGCCGCGAGCGGTGTGAGGAAAGACTGGAATGGGGGGTTCTGATGACTGTTGACCTTCATTTAGTAAGATTGGCTGTGTGCCAGTCAAGCCACTCATTCCTGTGCATATGTGCTGAGGAATTTGCTGGGCCGCAGCAGCCTCATTAAGCAGCGCAGCGAGTGAGGGTTGAGGTTCTGTTGTTTGCACTGGCTGTCCTTCTCATAACCTGCGCCCCTTTGTGCACTCATAAGTCCCTGCTCGAAAGAGTTGTTGTGTCAAACTGGGCATGTTCACGTCTCTGGTGCAGCTCGCTCAAACACAGCCGTTACCGTTGACTTAAAATAGCCATTGTTGTTCGCCGACCAAGGCTTGAGTGAATCTGTGAGAATGGACCGATCCGTACCCGCGTAACCTTGGAGCGCAAGTCAGCAGTTTAAATAGCTTGCTCCAGTTTCAGCAGTTTTTTTTTAAAGTTCCTTTTCCGCTCTCTGCTTTAGCTTTGTTTTGGCACAGCCTCTCATGGAGGGAGGTGGTGGGCGGAGGGATGAGGAAGGCCAGAGATCAGACACAAATCATCCCGTGGTACTCTGCATGTGAGAACAGTCAGGTGGTTGCTTCCCCGCAGACGTGATTTCCCCTTCAAATTCAATTGCAGACTTAAGCCAAATCTGTCTTGATTTTTGTTTTGCAGTTGAGGCAATGCTCGTTCTAGCACAGTTGTCAAAGATCATTTCAATCGTGTTCGTATTTCGTTATCTTGGTTTTGGAACAAGTTTTGAAGATTTGCAAAAACAACTGGAAATGCTGTAAGATGAATGCCGGGCCAGTAGTTGGCAATTAAGTAATGGACACGGAGGATTTAGACCGAGACTGTAAGGCTATCATTTTCAAAAACTTCCACACTGGGAGACGAGTCATTTTCAAATGCTGCATTCATTCAAGTAAACAAATAACCAAAAAGACACAGTTCTTATCCATTTTCTTTAGGCTCTTGTAAACACCCTTTTGTCTGTGACAGTATTTACGACTTCAGAATCAAAGAGCATCCACTTCTGCAGCCAGACAAATTGGAAAATGTGATGCGATTCATAACCATGCATACCAGACGGTGCAATCTGTCCGCTCGCCTTCATCTACACAACATTGTGGTGCCACACTTTGCACGGCTGTTTGGGGCCATCTGATAAACATAGCGTGACCAGGGCTTGACTTGGGAATAACAAAAAGTGAGTGAGGCAGGGGGTGGGGGTGGGGGGGTGAGGCAGACTCTCGTCCCCCTTCGAATGAGCTGTGGACTCTGGAGAAAATACTAGTGAGTGTGTCTCTTCAGTGGGTAAGCACATGCTTACGAGTTGTCAGGGACGCCCCACCAGCTTTGACCAGGTCCTGTCTGAGAGATGCACATCAGGCGCATTGCAACCTTTTCTTCGACACAGTCACAATAACAGCAAACAAAACATGTAGTGCTTGATGGAGGTCTTGCCCAGACTTGTTGCAAGTCTGGATACAGAATGTCAATATTAAAACAAGAGTGCAATGTGAGGCTCAAAGCTACTACTTGGTTGTAAGGTAAGACATCTTTGAGAAACGTTTACTTGGCGCCTTAAGGTACACCATCTAATAGTTGGACGCTAGTGTAACTAGAGTCGTCTGTTTTACAGAGTTAAGTCAAATGTGAAGGTTAAAAACCTCAAAACCCTAAACCTTTCCCCTAAATAGTTCAACTCTAGTTCAAGTTCATTTTCCATTATGAATGAGCATTCAGACTGTTGTTGTTGGTCGATTTTGCAGTCTCTTTTTTTAGAGGGAGCAATCATATTACCATGACGGCTTGGCCAGATCTGCTGATGAGGATCGTGTGATATTATTTAAAGCTGCAGAACAGCAATGAGCCTGAGATTGTTGAGAAGAAGATGGCTCTCTTGGGGCATTCTTCAATGCTTACCCCTTTTGTAATCACACAGGCTAGATAAAAGCACACGTCTGTAACAGTAACCCCATAGACATCCATCGTGGAGAGATCTGTCACAAGAACACCTCAATAGTACGAATGAAGCAGATGTGCAATTAAGTGTATGTTTTTACAGCAGCCAGAGTGAAACACTGCTGCCCATAATGGGGCTTGTTATGACGACAGGTAATTATTCCACAACTGTTTGTGGAGGGTAAACAAATTCTAACCCAAATGGGCTTGTCAACCTTGTCTTGTCAGGCTATCATTTCAATGCTTCCATTCAGCATTTTAATATAAATGTAGTTTATTATTGTCTTGAAGAAGGGTTTAGATTGTGTAACATTAGACCAAAACAGTATAACTGTTTATCTTCCAACACGACATTCGAGATTTCTTCACTGCATTCTAACAATTCACAATCATTATTTATCTAATAACATGACAAAATCCAAAAACATGTCCCTTTCTCACCGGCTTTATCCCACTCGAGTAGCTCTAGTCTAAACCAATCAGGGAATAGAAAAATGCTGACGTCAACCGACCGAACCCATCTGGCTTGCTGTATTGAAAATGAAATCTGGTTGTTTGAGCTTTGCTGAAAAAATAAATAAATAAATAAATAAATAAATAAATAAATAACCTGATATTTCAATTGTGTCTGTTTGGCAACGTTAACACTGAATCAGCAATCCTGAAGCTGAAGGCCTTGGGAAGTTTACATTGATCTAGCAACAGAAGCTGCTATTTGATAACCTTGCTCTCGCAAGATGAATTCTCGCGGTATTTGTGAGATCACAAACTCCGGAGAATACATCTTGTACTGCTGCCGCAGATAACCGCCATTCATTGGTGGTTTGGACCAATCACAGAGCGACATTGTGTTTGGGGGCGGGATATGCAACTGTGACAAAACCAGTAAAACAAGCGCCAACGTCGGAGCTAACAAACAAACTAACATGGACGAATGAACGCTTCAATTAATTGTGTTCTCGCAGAATTGCTCACCGTTTCCTTGTTGAATGTTGAACAAAGAGGGGCGCTTCGTGCATTTCTACCTGGTAAGATGTTCGTGCTTTTCCCGCTTCGACAAGAATGAACGTGAACTTTTAACCCGTGGCCGTGATTGCTTAAAACAAACGTGTAGAAGGTCGCATTGTCCAATCAGCTCGAATTATTATACAGAATGTCCCGCCTTTTCCCGACAAAATTACTGTGGAGATATGTAACATATCCATCTGGCTATTGCCAGGTTAGCTATTTGATTAGAGAGTGAAAAAAACAAACAAACAAACAAACAAAAAACGCACATACACAAACCACTGTAAAGTTATGGAAGTTATGCAACCAAGACACACACTATGAAATGAAGACAAAAACTGTTGGAAATAAATTGGTAACATTTTATGTAAGTGCAGGTCAGTGCTTTTGATAATTTTTAGACCAGCGAAGGTTTTGAAAGCCCTCTGTGCACACCACTACTGCAACCAGCAGAGGCACTATTGATTCAATACTTAAAAAAAAAAAAAAAAGAGAGTCACCATAATGTCTAATTCCATGCTGACCTCCACCATCACAACATTAATCTGCTCAGTGCGACATTGGCATGAAAACAGGTGTTCCAAACAAGAGAAGCGATCCTCCCATCCCATTAAAAAATGTTAATCATGCAGTGTATCAAGGAAATGTAGCAGCCAATTGCTGATCTGTGGTTCAAAATAATGGAAGGGGTGCATCTGTACACCTTACCAGTTGTTACATGCCAGGTAAATTATGCGGTTGGTATACAGGCTAGGTGTTGTGAGTAAGTGATCAAAAAATGCCCATTTTGTTAGGTGGGGAGAAGCGGGTAGTCAGGCAGAATCTTCAAGGCAACGCCTTGTTTTTGTTTTTCATTACAAGAGAGGCAGAAGGGGGAAGTGGGGTGCAAGAATCTTGCCCATTGGCTCAAGTTACCCTTTGGATGATGTGTATGGAGCGCTGCCTGGTGCAGCTGAGCACACTGCGCTCAAAGAGCCCTTTTTTCAAACGGAGAGAAAGTCATCCACTCGCTCGGACCCCGCTCCCTTCCAGAAAAACACCAATAACCCCCCGCTCGCTCCTCCGTGCTGCAGACCCCCAGCTCTTTCCTGCCTGCTTCCCCTGGCCAAGGTCCAAGTGCTTCATGTGGCTGTGACTGGGGCAGGTTGGAGGTGGAGCCCCCCCGCCCATGTCCTCAGAAGATACTTGTTTTCCGATGGGACGAGGGTGTGTTGCTGTTGGCAGAGTGGAGCAAAGGGTTTGGGGGTGGGGGGTGAGTCTCCGGATGAAGGGGGGATTGCGACTGCCCCTTGGGAGAAGAAGAAATAAAAGAACTAGAGAACTTTCACACGCCCTTTCTAGGGACTGCAAAATGCACCTGTAGAGAGGTAAAGACTGTATAAATGACTTTCAACAAGTATTTATTGTATTTTTTAATTGGATTGGACTTACGATGTATTAGGTATTTGGCTGACCTCAAAATGAGACAGACTGAGGTCTTATTTGTGTACAACACACCGGCGACGCCCTTCCTGAAGACGAAACAGGGAAAAGACTGTGCTTGTGTCAAGAGTGAGTGCTCGTCCAAACGTAGCCCCTCTTACAGAGCTTCATCTCCCTGATTAGGTTTATTGTAGTTGCAGCATTGCTCAGTGGAGACCTTCCATTGTTGGGGTTTGTTTACCGTTCAGATGGAGTTAGCCAAAGGAACGAGGGACTTGGGGGGGGGGGAAGGTTTGCTCAGAACAAAGAAATGGTTCATGGACAAGCTTGACTAATGGAGGATTGAAAGGCCCTCATGAACAAATTTGAATGGACCAAGGACAGACTGGGAGGTAATCCGCGGATATTTTTTGGTGAATAAAAGCAGCCCTTTGGATAATACAAAACATCCAAAGCTAAGTCTGTTCGTGTGCCGTTGCTTTTTTCGCCACTCTCATGGAATTAAACCTGCACATGTGCATCTACAGACATGTTTGCTTGTGGGTTCAGAGACGTTAGCTTGGCATGGGGAGACTTGGCTGGAACGCAAGGTTTTCTGAGGCCGCAATTTGTCTCTCGAGTAAGATGGGGAACTTCCCATGGCTGTCGTTTTGGTCCACAATGACATTTGCTCCAGGTTTCTGCATGCAGACTCGCCAGGAGACTACGACTGGGTAGCCAGCTTGAGCCTTTAGCTGTTTAGCAAGGCAGACCCTGAACCCGTGGTGTGGTTTCCATTCCCATTTGCACCCTTTTTGTTTATTTAAATCAAGTTTGTGTCCTGCTCGGTGTGGTTGCTTTAGTCAAGTACGAAGCCAATGATTAAGTCTAATATTTGATCGCTATGGTTGTGGAGAGAAAACACTCCAAATGAACGTAAATAACCTAATGATAGTGAATGGTGAATGATGTATACACTGATCATACTGTTGACTTACTTTACACCAAGCCATTGTTTACATCCTTACGACTGTTCTTGACCAATAAGAGAAGAGAGAGCTGCCCAATAGATTATTAAGACACTTTTTGGTTTATGTAGAAAACAAAATAAATCAGGGGGTATATCAATCAGGTTTACAAACATCAACTGATTCTGACCAAAGTAACAGATCGAGAAGCGCAGGTGTCATTTCATGTGGTTCAAGGACAAGCATGCAAATCCGCAGGGAACCATTCCTGATCGTGTAGTAACGAGTCTGTCTTGCTCCATGAATGTTTTTTTTCCCCCAAGACAAAAACAGTGAGTCTTGTAACAGAAGTATTCGCAAAGGCCCTTCAAAGTCACAGCGTCTCACAATTTACTGCTTTTCGATAGTTACTCACTCACCCTCCACTTGTGTGCTTGCAGACGCGCCAAACTACGGCTGTACTTGGAGCAGCTGAAGAAGCTGGTGCCTTTGGGTCCAGACAGTACCAGACACACCACGCTGAGCTTGCTGAAAAGGGCCAAGATGCACATCAAGGTATTAAAAGGACCCTTAACAAATGAGTTGCAAAGACTGGGTTGGGATTACGGCTTAATTCCCTCTAATATCGTAGGTATGGCAATCTTCTGGGGATGTGTCATGTTTTTGCAGAAATGTTTTACGGTCTGATTATATGAAAATTAACTCTTCCAAAAGATATATACACAATACAAACACCATGCCTACGGTGAAGCATGTTGCTTTGAGCTTGTTTTTCTTCAGCTGGAACTTAAGTCAAGGTTGTAAGACTTCAAACAGAGGAGTTCCAGTCATTTTTGGCCAAACGTCTTCAGATGTCTGCTCAAAAGCAAAGCTGAAGTACAAACGTTTGCTCTGTTTACCTACAGCAGAAGCAGCAGTGCCATGTGGTCGGTAGAAAATCCAGTTTTAACTCTTCATTTCCTGTTTATTGTGCATGCTGTCTCTGTGTAAACATTGTACGCTGATTATTGTCGTTGTGTCGTCTGACCTGAAAAGGCCCTTTTCAGTGTGAAACTTCCTTTAATCCACCACCAAAAAAAAACAATATTCAAATACGCTGAGGCAAAGCATAGTGTATTTATTTTTTGTATGCTTGGTCATTTGGCCACTTCCTTCTTGAATGTTGAAATGCATTTGTTACATACATTATTTTGTAACAACCTGGTTGACGTGAAAATAAAACTGGTTTGATCAAGTTTCAGTTTTGGTTATACGTTTTGAAAAATTGTTATAAAAATAGTATGAGTAATTCTTACATTATCGGTGGCTATCTTAAACTGAAAGCTTGATTTGTGGAATGAGTGGGACTACTTGCCTGGCAACAATCTTTTCATATGAAACGAGTATCTGTTGTGTTGCCGCTACCTTTCTTTCACATGTATGAAATGAGTAAACTATCTCCATGAAATTTCTGATGCAAATTTATGTTTCGCTTGGATCCAACATTTATTGATTTTGTGGCCTTTGTGTGTGTGCGTGTGTGTGTGTGTGTATGTGCAGAAGCTGGAAGAGCAGGACCGGAAGGCTTTAAACATGAAGGAGCAGCTGCAGAGAGAGCACCGCTACCTCAAACGCCGCCTCGAGCAGCTCTCTGTGTCTGGATCTGTGGAGCGTATCCGCACTGACAGCATGGGCTCCACCATCTCCACCGACTCTGAGCAAGGTACGCTGACCTAGGATACATTAACAGCATGCTTCAATCAGCGGAGATATCTGACCGTTGGACGGCTTGCCGAATGGCACGTAGAATAACATAAGCCTTGTCAATCACGCAATGGGGAAATTCCAGTTTTACAGTAGCAGCGCACAATAATAAACATCCATCCATTTTCTACTATACACTGGACTGGGTGTGAATCAATCAGAAGGTACATAGACAGAAAACCATTCATACTGACATTTATGTCATCAATGAGTGGGAACTGAACACATGCTTCCTGTGGGTAGACCTACACAATCAATAAAGACATTGTAAAAAAAATCCATGCATACTTCAATCCCTCCATTTTCTGAGCCGCTTATCTTCACGAGGGTGGCAGGCGTGCTGGAGCCTATCCCAGCTGTCTTCAGGCAGTAGACGGGGTACATCCTGAACTGGTTGCCAGAAAACAGCTGGGTCAAAAATGACCCAAATTGGGTCAAGAATGGACAGACCCAACTTTTGAGTTATCTAACCCAAAAAGCTGGGTCGAATTAAATTAATAACTCGCAAAACAATCCCAAAAAATTGGGTTGGGTTGTAGGTTATTCATTTGACCCAAAGCGCTTTGTTACAGCTCAGGCTGTATGAAAGCTCTATATAAATAAACTTATCTTATCTTGACTTGACTTGACTTGACTTGACTTGACATGTACAATGATTAATTCACAAGTCGTCCCAAGATGGAATTAAAGAGTTTGCTCTCTTTGGGTTTTTGTGTGTGCAGAGGTGGACATCGAGGGCATGGAGTTCACACCTGTCGAGGTCGACAGCGTGGGGAGCATCAGCGACCCCGAGGAAGAGGAGGTGGAGGATGAAGAAGAGGAGGAGGAGGAGGACCACTACAGCCTCCAGAGCAGCTCCAGCGACACCAGCTACACGGCCCCACATTCCCACAGACTGCAGCCACACCACTGCTAGAATCCCCGTGGCCAGACGATCCAGCTACTTCGACCCATCCGCCCTGCCCCTCTCACCTCCAGACCACCATCACCTTGACTGTGTGTACCCGCCACCCATGTCAGAGCAGTCCAAAAAGGCACCCTATGAATGCCACACAAGCCTTCCGAACAGCTCTCCCTCCCTGACCTCACGTCACCCGGCCAAAACTCAAAACAACCAACCAACCAACCAACCAACCACTCAATACAAGCGATCAACTAACCAATCAAAATATCCAACCAAGTCAACCACAACAAAGTCAACCAGTCATTCAGCTAGCCAACCAGCCCCTTAGCCAGTATAACTGCAAGCTCACAGAGATCATTGGGGGATTTCTGCAGTGAGATGGATAGCTTTAACTTGTTAATCAGGATTTGGGAGTGTTTGTGTGTGTCTGTCTGTATTTTGTGCGTCAAACAATAACGCAACAAAAAGCTGTGTGTCATCTCCACATGGCAATAACACGCAGACAAAGGCCTTAAAATATGCAAATCACCTCCGTTGGTTTCTGCAGTCACCGCACAACTTGGACCTCATTACCTTGCCGCACCACACAGTACAAGCAATAATCAGACACTTGAGTGTGAAGGGAAGATCGATAGTGTTCCCACGCCAGAATCAGGAAACGTTTTGGCTTAGCACCGGAGAGGTGAAGGAGAACCAGTTAGCCTGGTTTTAACAATGGAACAACAGAAAATATAGTGCACCAGCACTCTAAAATTCCATGAAATCCCATTTAATTTGTACAATGAAATTGTATTTATAAAATGGCAGGTCATAGCAGAAGTTACAGTTGTGTTCAGAATAAATAGCAGTGTGTTTAAAAAAATAAAAATAAAAAAAAGTAAAGTTGAAAATGCTTCTACAGAGGATCCTTGGCTTACAGTGGCATATAAATCAACTACAGTACTGTTGCATGTAAAGTTCTACATATGGGACAAATATTTGTCATACAACAGACAGTTGCAATAAATTAATAATAACATAAAAACAGTAAGCACAGTAAAACAGTGCTGAGTCTCATGTTAAGTCAAAAGAAGGCTATCGATTTGCGATGGTAACACACTAGTAAAGTCAGAATTACTTCTAATCCATATATCAAAAAATCAATCAAATGAAAAACAGTTACCAGTAGCTGTGCATTCGTGACCACGTATTCTTACAGTATGCCTCGGAACCTCGAAATGACAAGACAGTCATAAGCTGAGGAAGACCCACTGTACTAGCTTCTAGTACACTATTTCAACTCAAAACAAAAAAAACCCCAATCTAATTTATTATTCTTTTACGGAAAATAAAACAATCACTTTGGGAAAGATTTCCAAGAACTGCTTCACAACACACTGCTACTATCTTGAAGACAGCTGCGAAACACAGATTGTTAGCCTAATAGCATTTTCTCGAAAACAAGAAAGGGAAAAAAAAAAAAAAAAAATTCAACAAGCAAGATGAGTCTAGTGGCCCTGATTCAAACTTTTCAGGTTACCATGACCTAAAGAACTGGGAACCTGTACAGAATTATTTTTTTTAATTGTTTTGTGTTTTGTTTTGATAATAAGTTAAAAAATAACTTATGCTATTAGGCTAACTGTATCCTCCAGATTGAAAGTGTTCTGAAAAAGTTAACATTCTGTCTGCTTCCTGCCATTTTCAGTCTTCATGCTAAGCTAAACCTAGCGATGCTAATCTAAAGCTAGGCACGTTAAGCTAGGCTAATCCTCTCAATTCCATCAGCGGTATTATTAAAATTCAGACATTGTTTTTGACAAAAACAAGCCAGAAAGGTCACAGAGCTGCCGCAGAGATGACTAGCAATTGAGTTATTTATCATTCCCCGCCTTTCCCCTCCTTTTTTTTTTTTTTTTTTGGTTGGGTTGCCTCACCACTACTCCACACTACTGACCACTACACTATAACACCCTATGGTGTGGATGGACTACTATATGGCCTTTTCGCAACTATTTGCTCAGTAGCGAAGCGATGTAGCAGAGCATGCAGGAGGAGGGTGCTTCCTCCGAGTGTTTCAAATGGTTCTGTCGGGACCACGAGGCGCCACGGGAGACTCGCGCCCCCCACACTTTTTTGTCAAACCACCAAACGGCAAACTCGGTATTCCTCTGCAGCAGCTCTGTCACCTTTGTTTTGTTTTACGCTGTTCTTGAACATCCCCTTCCAACTCTCGTCATGTTTTTTTTTTTTTTAAGAATAATCTTTTCTAACCTTCTTTAAGGTTACAAACGACTGTCACTATTGACGGAGGAGGCGCTTCTGTTAGCCACTTCAGGCAACATCTTTGCAAAAAAAAAAAAAGGTCCATCATGTTAGGCCTTGTAAAAAAAACTAACAAAAAATATTTAAAAGGCTCAAAATAGCTCAAACCTTCACAAAAAAATCATTATATTCGCCAGTGTAGTCTATTTCTCGCATTACATTTTGTATTCTATTTTCCTACATGTACTCTTTTAAAAAAAAAAGACAAAAATGAATATATATGTATATATTTTGTGTGCACATACATACTGATGTTTGTATATATAATATGCAAGACTGACTAAGTATGAATGTATACACAAATACAATACAAAAGCCTTTACAGAGATAATAATGCTGTCCCAGGTGGTATTAACAAAATTTCACGTTAGAATTTTTTCTCCCAGAAAATTATAACTTTTTATTGCTTTATTATATTCCTTTTCTCTCATATTAATAGACTACAATTTCCTTTTATAATATTAACAGAAAATTCCCAACAATTTACATTGACCTTTTTAAAATATTCTTTTTAAATTATCATTAAATTGTGACTTTTTTCATTTTCTAATTTATTCTCCCCAAGTTTTCTCCTAAAAAAAGAATCTTTCATATTTTTTTTAATGTACTATCTTTGTAAAGTGACTCCCAAATTAATCCTTTTTTTATCTTTCATATTGCAATTTTTTTTATTAACTCCGAAAAGTGAAATATTGCAAGTTGTTTTAATATTTTGTCATTTTTTTTCCTCATAAAATCCAAATTTTTTTCTTTAAAAAGACTATTGTTTTAAATTATATTTAAAAAAAAAAATAGTATTTTTCCCTTGTCATTTTGCAATCTTCCTCCCTCTGAAAAGGGTGAGTTTTTTTTTCATTTGTATCATTTTTTTGTGTGTTAAATTTCATTTTTTCAAATTTTTTTTCTCTAAAAAGTTTTTTTTTTTTTTTTTTTTTGCAATAGTGCATTTTTTTTTTTTTTTTTTTTTTTTTTTAAACAAATATAACTTTTTCCCCTCCCCGAACAAAGCTATTCTTGTAAAATTATTATTTTCTTTGGAAAAAAAACAAAATCTTGTGATATTGTGATTTGTCTTTCCTTTCTTGTAGTATTCCAACTCTTTAATGTTTCTCCACATGATACTGAATGATACCACTGGCGACTGAGCGCTCTTATCTCGGTAAAGGCCAACTAGTGGATGCAGTCTGGTTAGATTGTGCAGGTGTACCTAATGTCGTGTCCGCTGCGTGTATGTTAAGCTTTGAACGATGGATCCATGTCACGAGAAAGACTTGTGGAAGGGAGTATGGGGGCAGACTCTCCTGCTGTGTTCTGTGCCTTGGTGAGCCACCCTGACCCCGCCCCCAAAGCCCCGTCCCCCACTCAGGTCCCCCCTCTCACCCATCCACTCGAAACATCAACCAAAAACACTTCCAACCAGCAGGGGGCGTGCCAGGAGAGGTCCGTGCACCCCCCCCCCCCCCCCCCCACGACCTCCAACCCTTTGGCGCCCCCACCCTCCACACTGGTAACGCCCCACGGCAGCTTCTAGTCGCCCCCCCACCCCCCACTAAAACGGTCACCACCAGGGGGCTGGAACCTTTCAGGCTTGAAGCGCGTTTTTGTGCAAATGATTTTTGTTGTTGTTTTGAAAGACTTTGTGTTAGTTGTCCGGGGCGAGGAGCGATTTTTCAAGAATAATTGACCCGATGGCAGCTTTGCGGCGTGATCGACTCCCAAACGTCCCAACAACAGTGTTTTTTTTTTTGTTTTTTTTTCTTTGTTAGCTGACACAGCAATACGACCATCGTTGCGCTTTTTTTTGTAAGGGCGGCCAGGGTTGTTTTCTTTTCACTTTTTCGTTTGGAAGACAAGCAGGTGTTTGTTTGTTTTTTCTTCTTCTTTTGACTTGTGCGTTTCATAGTGACCAACTCTTGACGACCTCCTATCTGCACTCTCTTCAAACACTGCAGGAGGGTCAAGAAAAAAAAATATGGAGATTTAAACGAAACAAAAAAAGCTTATTTTTTTTCGTCATTGACAGTTTACATTCATGTCGAGGATTTGAACATGACTGTTTGTAGCGCTCTTTTTAGTCTGTTGGTTTAAAAAAAAAAAAAAAAAAATGTTTGCTAGCGGGTTGCTGCCACACACAAAAAAAGGCTCAGCATCACGGAATGACATTAAAAAGTTTGTTATAATGTGGGGGGTTTCTAGCCAGAAAGATGTTTCTGTTCAAACAGATATGAGGACAATTTTATTAAATCGTTGACATTAACAAAGCCGGCTTAAAATAAACAAGCCTGAATCTTTTTTTTTTTTTTTTTTTATGGCTTTATGGTGGCGGTTAAACTCACTTGCCAACACGTAGCAATTTGGCAACGAGGCAGCAATTCTTCAAAAAAAGAGGCTTTGAGCTATTAATTGCCACTCCCATTCAAGTTTACTGTTAAACAGCCAAACAACTACCTAAAGGCACAGTAGCGTAATGCTAATGCTAGTTAGCGTCTATGTTGTAGTACTTGAATTCTAAGCAACATATTGAACACCGATCTGCAGTCACCTGTAGACACATTCTTTATCTTCCGAGTAGAATGGAAATGAGTGCACAATTAGCATAATTGCTATTTGATGGATTGTGACAAAAAAAAAAAACGATGTCATTACTGTATGGTTTTTAGAAGTGATACTGGATTCTTTTCTTTTTGGTGTGGCAGCGATACGCTTTGCGAAAAAAACATTTTCATGGCATAAAAGATGATGTTGATCTCTTGCACAGAACCTCCCTGTAATGATGAGGACGGAGTGAGTGAGGCAATTGCTTTGGGGGGGGAGTACGCGAGATTTGACCAATAGGATTCAGCGGCAATTGTTTGCCAAAGATTATTGGGCCACGCACGCAAGATTATTATTTTTAATTTTTTCCTTTTTTCAAAAGTAGTAAAGGTCCTAAAATTATGTTGATTTAAGTTAAAATGAGGAAAAACAAATGTAGATTTTAGGACCTTTGTGATGATTACAAAGGTATTGGTGGGGGGGGGGGCATAATTTTATGAGAATATTCTTATTAATTCTGGAGAAAAAGCAATGCAGGCACACGAATTTAAAAAAATAAATAAACGTAACTGTTGTTCTGTAGTTTTATGACAGTAAAGGTAGTTGTAAAGGTACGACACAGAAATCATGTTTTTAAAAACTTTTTCTCTCTAAAAATAAATACAAATGTAATTGTTTAGAAGTGAAGTCTTTGTTTTGTAAATGACGTTTTCAAAATGTTAAGGTCACAAATTATAATGCAGGTTTTTTTCTAAAAATGATTACTTTCCTCCCAAATTATTATAAACTTTAGTCTTTTTAACTGTTTTGCTAAAATTATTCCATTCTTGCAATTTCTGTCTTTTTATTTATCATCAGTTACTACTTCAATTTTGTATAAAGTATTTTTTCTTGTAATATTTGGCCTTTTTTCATCATCAAAAACTCTTTTCATTTTGTTTTTGTCAATGAAAAGTAAGCAAATTAATACTTTTTACCCTCAAAATATATTAAATTGCCTTTTTTTGTAAAATAGAAAAACCACGTCATTAATTTGTAAGATTATGAGTTCATAATTGTAAACGCAAACTTGCCCCTCCTCCCTATTACTACGTACAAATTTGTTTTTTATCATGTTGCAATTCATTTTTCGTAGCAGAAAATACAAATATTTACTCAAAATTATTATTATTATTTTTTAATCCTCCCCTCACTTTCACTCATGCAAACAATCTAGTACCGATACTGCAAATTGAATATTTTAATCTGGTGGTGTTTTTCTTTTCGGTGGCCTCAACAGCCCTTGATAGAATGTGAGCATCTGATCTGAACTTGTAGTTCTTATGCAGTCCCCCCTACACACACATAAACTTTTATTGATGTGCCTTGTGAAAAATGTATTTTCTGAAAGAATAATTTAAATTTTAAAAAGAGTAGAGATTATGTAATAATCAGAAATGTATCCGCTCTGAAGTGCGAATCGTGACGGCGAGTGTGGTGGAGCAGTATGACCATGATGATGATGATGATGATGATGATGATGATGAGTGGTCTCCTGTGGGTGCTTGTCAAATCAATATTCCTGCCAAATACAAACGTCACTTTTGAACACCCTCACCCTGCCGAGCAACTCGTCAAATGTTTGTAATTCCGCGGAGCTTTAACGAGGGCAACCTTTCTGAAATATGAATCGAGAAAGTATATGAAAGGACAGCCAAGAGAAGAACGGCTAGTAAGGGGAGCGTTCTGTGCCAGAGACCTGTGAATATGTTCCTGTTAGCGGACGTGTATGTTATAAAATGTGTTGTGCGTGCGTGTGTATGCATGAGTGAGTGTTGTGCGTGAGTGTGCGTGTGCACGAGTACCTGGTGCTGGCTACATTTGAGCAAACACTTGAAGGTATTGTGTACGTTCTCATTGTAAGATAATTAAAATGTTTTATACTTAAAGTGGCGCCTCAGTTTCATTATTGGCTTGGTGTAAGTAAATAAGAGCCCCAGGACCAGAGGCGTAGTTTGCCATCAGGCAAGGCAGGCAATAAGGGGCCCCCAGAGGGCCAACAGATTTGCCACGAACTGCATATATTTCACATTAGCAGGGCAGCAATAACAATTGAGAGACTCATTGCCTGAGTCAAATTGCCAGATTTAAAAACACAGTACCAACCAAATAGCAAACGGCCCGGTTAGCTCAGTCGGGAGACCATGAGACTCTTAATCTCAGGGTTTTGGGTTCTAGCCCCACATTGGGCGGTTCTTTTGTGGAATGTTTTACTCTCAAATGTTTCACGGTTCTAGACTCCATACCAGATTTAAAAACACAGTACCAGCCAAAAAGCAAACAGCCCGGTTAGCTCAGTCGGTAGAGCATGAGACTCTTAATCTCAGGGTTTTGGGTTCGAGCCCCACATTGGGCAGTTCCTTTGTGGAATGTTCTACTCTCAAATGTTCGACGGTTCTAGACTCCATACCAGATTTAAAAACACAGTACCAGCCAAAAAGCAAACAGCCCGGTTAGCTCAGTCGGTAGAGCATGAGACTCTTAATCTCAGGGTCGTGGGTTCGAGCCCCACATTGGGCGGTTCTTTTGTGGAATGTTTTACTCTCAAATGTTTGACGGTTCTAGACTCCATACCAGATTTAAAAACACAGTACCAACTAAAAAGCAAACGGCCCGGTTAGCTCAGTTGGTAGAGCATGAGACTTTTAATCTCAGGGTCGTGGGTTCGAGCCCCACATTGGGCGGTTCCTTCGTGGAATGTTTTACTCTCAAATGTTTCACGGTTCTAGACTCCATACCAGCTTTAAAACACAGTAACAACCAAAAAGTAAACGGCCTGGTTAGCTCAGTCGGGAGAGCATGAGACTCTTAATCTCAGGGTCGTGGGTTCGAGACCCACATTGGGCGGTTCCTTTGTGGAATGTTTTACTCTCAAATGTTTCACGGTTCTAGACTCCATACCAGATTTAAAACACAGTAACAACCAAAAATTAAACGGCCCGGTTAGCTCAGTCGGGAGAGCATGAGACTCTTAATCTCAGGGTCGTGGGTTCGAGCCCCACATTGGGCGGTTTCATTGTGAAATGTTTTACTCTCAAATGTTTCACGGTTCGAGACTCCATACCAGATATAAAAATGCAGTACTAATCAAAAAGCAACAGGCCCGGTTAGCTCAGTCATTAGAGCATGAGACTCTTCATCGCAGGGTCGTAGGTTTGAGCCCCACATTGGGCGATTTCTTTGTGGAATGTTTTACTCTCAAATGTTTCACGGTTCTAGACTCAGTACAAGATTTAAAAACACAGTAACAACCAAAAAGCAAGCGGCCCGGTTAGCTCAGTCGGTAGAGCATGAGACTCTTAATCTCAGGGTCGTGGGTTCGAGCCCCACATTGGGCGGTTCCTTTGTGGAATGTTTTACTCTCAAATGTTTCACGGTTCTAGACTCCATACCAGATTTAAAAACACAGTCCCAACCAAAAATCAAACGGCCCGGTTAGCTCAGTCGGTAGAGCATGAGACTCTTAATCTCAGGGTCGTGGGTTCGAGCCCCACATTGGGCGGTTCCTTTGTGAAATGTTTTACTCTCAAATGTTTCACGGTTCGAGACTCCATACAAGATATAAAAATGCAGTACTAACCAAAAAGCAAAAGGCCCGGTTAGCTCAGTCGGTAGAGCATGAGACTCTTAATCTCAGGGTCGTGGTTTCGACCCCCACGTTGGGTGGTTCCTTTGTGGATTGTTTTACTCTCAAATGTTTCACGGTTCTAGACTCCATACCAGGTTTAAAAACACAGTACCAACTAAAAAGCAAACGGCCCGGTTAGCTCAGTTGGTAGAGCATGAGACTTTTAATCTCAGGGTCGTGGGTTCGAGCCCCACATTGGGCGGTTCCTTTGTGGAATGTTTTACTCTCAAATGTTTCACGGTTCTAGACTCCATACCAGATTTAAAAACGCAGTACTAACCAAAAAGTAGAAGGCCCGGTTAGCTCAGTCGGTAGAGCATGAGACTCTTAATCTCAGGGTCGTGGGTTCGAGCCCCACCTTGGGCGGTTCTTTTGTGGAATGTTTTACTCTCAAATGTTTGACGGTTCTAGACTCCATACCAGATTTAAAAACACAGTACCAACTAAAAAGCAAACGGCCCGGTTAGCTCAGTTGGTAGAGCATGAGACTTTTAATCTCAGGGTCGTGGGTTCGAGCCCCACATTGGGCAGTTCCTTTGTGGAATGTTTTACTCTCAAATGTTTCACGGTTCTAGACTCCATACCAGATTTTAAAAACACAGTAACAACCAAAAAGCAAAAGGCCTGGTTAGCTCAGTAGGTAGAGCATGAGACTATTAATCTCAGGGTCGTCGGTTCGAGACCCACATTGGGCGGTTCCTTTGTGGAATGTTTTACTCTCATATGTTTCACGGTTCTAGACTCCATACCAGCTTTAAAACACAGTAACAACCAAAAAGTAAATGGACCGGTTAGCTCAGTCGGGAGAGCATGAGACTCTTAATCTCAGGGTCGTGGGTTCGAGCCCCACATTGGGCGGTTCCTTTGTGAAATGTTTTACCCTCAAATGTTTCACGGTTCTAGACTCCATACCAGATTTTAAAAACACAGTAACAACCAAAAAGCAAAAGGCCTGGTTAGCTCAGTCGGTAGAGCATGAGACTCTTAATCTCAGGGTCGTGGGTTCGAGACCCACATTGGGCTGTTCCTTTGTGGAATGTTTTACTCTCAAATGTTTCACGGTTCTAGACTCCATACCAGATTTAAAACACAGTAACAACCAAAAACTAAACGGCCCGGTTAGCTCAGTCGGGAGAGCATGAGACTCTTAATCTCAGGGTCGTGGGTTCGAGCCCCACAATGGGCGGTTCCATTGTGAAATGTTTTACTCTCAAATGTTTCACGGTTCGAGACTCCATACCAGATATAAAAATGCAGTACTAACCAAAAAGCAAAAGGCCCGGTTAGCTCAGTCATTAGAGCATGAGACTCTTAATCGCAGGGTCGTAGGTTTGAGCCCCACATTGGGCGATTTCTTTGTGGAATGTTTTACTCTCAAATGTTACACGGTTCTAGACTCAGTACCAGATTTAAAACACAGTAACAACCAAAAAGTAAACGGCCCGGTTAGCTCAGTCGGGAGAGCATGAGACTCTTAATCTCAGGGTTGTGGGTTCGAGCCCCACATTGGGCGCTTCCATTGTGAAATGTTTTACTCTCAAATGTTTCACGGTTCGAGACTCCATACAAGATATAAAAATGCAGTACTAATCAAATCGCAAAAGGCCCGGTTAGCTCAGTCATTAGAGCATGAGACTCTTCATCGCAGGGTCGTGGGTTTGAGCCCCACATTGGGAGATTCCTTTGTGGAATGTTTTACTCTCAAATGTTTCACGGTTCTAGACTCAGTACCAGATTTAAAAACACAGTACCAACCAAAGAGCACAAGGCCCGGTTAGTTCAGTTGGTAGAGCATGAGACTCTTAATCTCAGGGTCGTGGTGTCGACCCCCACGTTGGGTGGTTCCTTTGTGGATTATTTTACTCTCAAATGTTTCACGGTTCTAGACTCCATACCAGGTTTAAAAACACAGTACCAACCAAAAAGAAAAAGGCCAGGTTAGCTCAGTCGGTAGAGCATGAGACTCTTAATCTCAGGGTCGTAGTTTCGAGCCCCACATTGGGCGGTTCCTTTGTGGAATGTTTTACTCTCAAATGTTTCACGGTTCTAGACTCCATACCAGATTTAAAAACGCAGTACTAACCAAAAAGCAAAAGGACCGGTTAGCTCAGTCGGTAGAGCATGAGACTCTTAATCTCAGGGTCGTGGGTTCGAGCCCCACATTGGGCCGTTCTTTTGTGGAATGTTTTACTCTCAAATGTTTGACGGTTCTAGACTCCATACCAGATTTAAAAACACAGTACCAACTAAAAAGCAAACGGACCGGTTAGCTCAGTTGGTAGAGCATGAGACTTTCAATCTCAGGGTTGTGGGTTCGAGCCCCACATTGGGCGGTTCCTTTGTGGAATGTTTTACTCTCAAATGTTTCACGGTTCTAGACTCCATACCAGCTTTAAAACACAGTAACAACCAAAAATTAATCGGCCTGGTTAGCTCAGTCGGGAGAGCATGAGACTCTTAATCTCAGGGTCGTGGGTTCGAGCCCCACATTGGGCGGTTCCTTTGTGAAATGTTTTACCCTCAAATGTTTCACGGTTCTAGACTCCATACCAGATTTTAAAAACACAGTAACAACCAATAAGCAAAAGGCCTGGTTAGCTCAGTCGGTAGAGCATGAGACTCTTAATCTCAGGGTCGTGGGTTCGAGACCCACATTGGGCGGTTCCTTTGTGGAATGTTTTACTCTCAAATGTTTCACGGTTCTAGACTCCATACCAGATTTAAAACACAGTAACAACCAAAAATTAAAAGGCCTGGTTAGCTCAGTCGGGAGAGCATGAGACTCTTAATCTCAGGGTCGTGGGTTTGAGCCCCACATTGGGCGGTTCCATTGTGAAATGTTTTACTCTCAAATGTTTCACGGTTCGAGACTCCATACCAGATATAAAAATGCAGTACTAATCAAAAAGCAAAAGGCCCGGTTAGCTCAGTCATTAGAGCATGAGACTCTTCATCTCAGGGTCGTGGGTTTGAGCCCCACATTGGGCGATTTCTTTGTGGAATGTTTTACTCTCAAATGTTTCACGGTTCTAGACTCAGTACCAGATTTAAAAACACAGTAACAACCAAAAAGCAAACGGCCGGTTAGCTCAGTCGGTAGAGCATGAGACTCTTAATCTCAGGGTCGTGGGTTCGAGCCCCACATTGGGCGGTTCCTTTGTGGAATGTTTTACTCTCAAATGTTTCACGGTTCTAGACTCCATACCAGATTTAAAAACACAGTACCAACCAAAAAACAAACGGCCCGGTTAGCTCAGTCGGTAGAGCATGAGACTCTTAATCTCAGGGTCGTGGGTTCGAGCCCCACATTGGGCGGTTCCTTTGTGAAATGTTTTACTCTCAAATGTTTCACGGTTCGAGACTCCATACAAGATATAAAAATGCAGTACTAACCAAAACCCAAAAGGCCCGGTTAGCTCAGTTGGTAGAGCATGAGACTTTTAATCTCAGGGTCGTGGGTTCGAGCCCCACATTGGGCGGTTCCTTTGTGGAATGTTTTACTCTCAAATGTTTCACGGTTCTAGACTCCATACCAGATTTAAAAACGCAGTACTAACCAAAAATCAAAAGGGCTGGTTAGCTCAGTCGGTAGAGCATGAGACTCTTAATCTCAGGGTCGTGGGTTCGAGCCCCACATTGGGCGGTTCTTTTGTGGAATGTTTTACTCTCAAATGTTTGACGGTTCTAGACTCCATACCAGATTTAAAAACACAGTACCAACTAAAAAGCAAACGGCCCGGTTAGCTCAGTTGGTAGAGCATGAGACTTTTAATCTCAGGGTCGTGGGTTCGAGCCCCACATTGGGCGGTTCCTTTGTGGAATGTTTTACTCTCAAATGTTTCACGGTTCTAGACTCCATACCAGCTTTAAAACACAGTAACAACCAAAAAGTAAACGGCCTGGTTAGCTCAGTCGGGAGAGCATGAGACTCTTAAACTCAGGGTCGTGGGTTCGTGCCCCACATTGGGCGGTTCCTTTGTGAAATGTTTTACCCTCAAATGTTTCACGGTTCTAGACTCCATACCAGATTTTAAAAACACAGTGACAACCAAAAAGCAAATGGCCTGATTAGCTCAGTCGGTAGAGCATGAGACTCTTAATCTCAGGGTCGTGGGTTCGAGACCCACATTGGGCGGTTCCTTTGTGAAATGTTTTACTCTCAAATGTTTCACGGTTCTAGACTCCATACCAGATTTAAAACACAGTAACAACCAAAAATTAAACGGCCCGGTTAGCTCAGTCGGGAGAGCATGAGACTCTTAATCTCAGGGTCGTGGGTTCGAGCCCCACATTGGGCGGTTCCATTGTGAAATGTTTTACTCTCAAATGTTTCACGGTTCGAGACTCCATACCAGATATAAAAATGCAGTACTAATCAAAAAGCAAAAGGCCCGGTTAGCTCAGTCATTAGAGCATGAGACTCTTAATCTCAGGGTCGTGGGTTCGAGCCCCACATTGGGTGGTTCCTTTGTGGAATGTTTTACTCTCAAATGTTTCACGGTTCTAGACTCCATACCAGATTTAAAAACACAGTACCAACCAAAAAGCAAACGGCCCGGTTAGCTCAGTCGGTAGAGCATGAGACTCTTAATCTCAGGGTCGTGGGTTCGAGCCCCACATTGGGCGGTTCCTTTGTGAAATGTTTTACTCTCAAATGTTTCACGGTTCGAGACTCCATACAAGATATAAAAATGCAGTACTAACCAAAAAGCAAAAGGCCCGGTTAGCTCAGTCGGTAGAGCATGAGACTCTTAATCTCAGGGTCGTGGGTTCGAGCCCCACATTGGGCGGTTCTTTTGTGGAATGTTTTACTCTCAAATGTTTGACGGTTCTAGACTCCATACCAGATTTAAAAACACAGTACCAACTAAAAAGCAAACGGCCCGGTTAGCTCAGTTGGTAGAGCATGAGACTCTTAATCTCAGGGTCGTGGGTTCGAGCCCCACATTGGGCGGTTCCTTTGTGAAATGTTTTACCCTCAAATGTTTCACGGTTCTAGACTCCATACCAGATTTTAAAAACACAGTAACAACCAAAAAGCAAAAGGCCTGGTTAGCTCAGTCGGTAGAGCATGAGACTCTTAATCTCAGGGTCGTGGGTTCGAGACCCACATTGGGCGGTTCCTTTGTGGAATGTTTTACTCTCAAATGTTTCACGGTTCTAGACTCCATACCAGATTTAAAACACAGTAACAACCAAAAATTAAACGGCCCGGTTAGCTCAGTCGGGAGAGCATGAGACTCTTAATCTCAGGGTCGTGGGTTCGAGCCCCACATTGGGCGGTTCCTTTGTGAAATGTTTTACCCTCAAATGTTTCACGGTTCTAGACTCCATACCAGATTTTAAAAACACAGTAACAACCAAAAAGCAAAAGGCCTGGTTAGCTCAGTCGGTAGAGCATGAGACTCTTAATCTCAGGGTCGTGGGTTCGAGCCCCACATTGGGCGGTTCTTTTGTGGAATGTTTTACTCTCAAATGTTTGACGGTTCTAGACTCCATACCAGATTTAAAAACACAGTACCAACTAAAAAGCAAACGGCCCGGTTAGCTCAGTTGGTAGAGCATGAGACTCTTAATCTCAGGGTCGTGGGTTCGAGCCCCACATTGGGCGGTTCCTTTGTGAAATGTTTTACCCTCAAATGTTTCACGGTTCTAGACTCCATACCAGATTTTAAAAACACAGTAACAACCAAAAAGCAAAAGGCCTGGTTAGCTCAGTCGGTAGAGCATGAGACTCTTCATCGCAGGGTCGTAGGTTTGAGCCCCACATTGGGCGGTTCCTTTGTGGAATGTTTTACTCTCACATGTTTCACGGTTCTAGACTCCATACCAGCTTTAAAACACAGTAACAACCAAAAAGTAAATGGCCCGGTTAGTTCAGTCGGGAGAGCATGAGACTCTTAATCTCAGGGTCGTGGGTTCGAGCCCCACATTGGGCGGTTCCTTTGTGAAATGTTTTACCCTCAAATGTTTCACGGTTCTAGACTCCATACCAGATTATAAAAACACAGTAACAACCAAAAAGCAAAAGGCCTGGTTAGCTCAGTCGGTAGAGCATGAGACTCTTCATCGCAGGGTCGTAGGTTTGAGCCCCACATTGGGCGGTTCCTTTGTGAAATGTTTTACCCTCAAATGTTTCACGGTTCTAGACTCCATACCAGATTTTAAAAACACAGTAACAACCAAAAAGCAAAAGGCCTGGTTAGCTCAGTCGGTAGAGCATGAGACTCTTAATCTCAGGATCGTGGGTTCGAGATCCACATTGGGCGGTTCCTTTGTGGAATGTTTTACTCTCAAATGTTTCACGGTTCTAGACTCCATACCAGCTTTAAAACACAGTAACAACCAAAAAGTAAATGGCCCGGTTAGCTCAGTCGGGAGAGCATGAGACTCTTAATCTCAGGGTTGTGGGTTCGAGCCCCACATTAGGCGGTTCCTTTGTGAAATGTTTTACCCTCAAATGTTTCACGGTTCTAGACTCCATACCAGATTTTAAAAACACAGTAACAACCAAAAAGCAAAAGGCCTGGTTAGCTTAGTCGGTAGAGCATGAGACTCTTAATCTCAGGGTCGTGGGTTCGAGATCCACATTGGGCGGTTCCTTTGTGGAATGTTTTACTCTCAAATGTTTCACGGTTCTAGACTCCATACCAGATTTAAAACACAGTAACAACAAAAAACTAAATGTCCCGGTTAGCTCAGTCGGGAGAGCATGAGACTCTTAATCTCAGGGTCGTGGGTTCGAGCCCCACATTGGGCGGTTCCATTGTGAAATGTTTTACTCTCAAATGTTTCACGGTTCGAGACTCCATACCAGATATAAAAATGCAGTACTAACCAAAAAGCAAAAGGCCCGGTTAGCTCAGTCATTAGAGCATGAGACTCTTAATCGCAGGGTCGTAGGTTTGAGCCACACATTGGGCGATTTCTTTGTGGAATGTTTTACTCTCAAATGTTACACGGTTCTAGACTCAGTACCAGATTTAAAAACACAGTAACAACCAAAAAGCAAGCGGCCCGGTTAGCTCAGTCGGTAGAGCATGAGACTCTTAATCTCAGGGTCGTGGGTTCGAGCCCCACATTGGGCGGTTCCTTTGTGGAATGTTTTACTCTCAAATGTTTCACGGTTCTAGACTCCATACCAGCTTTAAAACACAGTAACAACCAAAAAGTAAACCGCCTGGTTCGCTCAGTCGGGAGAGCATGAGACTCTTAATCTCAGGGTCGGGGGTTAGAGCCCCACATTGGGCGGTTCCTTTGTGAAATGTTTTACCCTCAAATGTTTCACGGTTCTAGACTCCATACCAGATTTTAAAAACACAGTAACAACCAAAAAGCTAAAGGCCTGGTTAGCTCAGTCGGTAGAGCATGAGACTCTTAATCTCAGGGTCGTGGGTTAGAGCCCCACATTGGGCGGTTCCTTTGTGAAATGTTTTACCCTCAAATGTTTCACGGTTCTAGACTCCATACCAGATTTTAAAAACACAGTAACAACCAAAAAGCTAAAGGCCTGGTTAGCTCAGTCGGTAGAGCATGAGACTCTTAATCTCAGGGTCGTGGGTTCGAGACCCACATTGGGCGGTTCCTTTGTGGAATGTTTTACTCTCAAATGTTTCACGGTTCTAGACTCCATACCAGATTTAAAACACAGTAACAACCCAAAATTAAGCGGCCCGGTTAGCTCAGTCGGGAGAGCATGAGACTCTTAATCTCAGGGTTGTGGGTTCGAGCCCCACATTGGGCGGTTCCATTGTGAAATGTTTTACTCTCAAATGTTTCACGGTTCTAGACTCCATACCAGATTTAAAAACACAGTACCAACTAAAAAGCAAACGGCCCGGTTAGCTCAGTTGGTAGAGCATGAGACTCTTAATCTCAGGGTCGTGGGTTCGAGCCCCACATTGGGCGGTTCCTTTGTGAAATGTTTTACCCTCAAATGTTTCACGGTTCTAGACTCCATACCAGATTTTAAAAACACAGTAACAACCAAAAAGCTAAAGGCCTGGTTAGCTCAGTCGGTAGAGCATGAGACTCTTAATCTCAGGGTCGTGGGTTAGAGCCCCACATTGGGCGGTTCCTTTGTGAAATGTTTTACCCTCAAATGTTTCACGGTTCTAGACTCCATACCAGATTTTAAAAACACAGTAACAACCAAAAAGCTAAAGGCCTGGTTAGCTCAGTCGGTAGAGCATGAGACTCTTAATCTCAGGGTCGTGGGTTCGAGACCCACATTGGGCGGTTCCTTTGTGGAATGTTTTACTCTCAAATGTTTCACGGTTCTAGACTCCATACCAGATTTAAAACACAGTAACAACCCAAAATTAAGCGGCCCGGTTAGCTCAGTCGGGAGAGCATGAGACTCTTAATCTCAGGGTTGTGGGTTCGAGCCCCACATTGGGCGGTTCCATTGTGAAATGTTTTACTCTCAAATGTTTCACGGTTCTAGACTCCATACCAGATTTAAAAACACAGTACCAACTAAAAAGCAAACGGCCCGGTTAGCTCAGTTGGTAGAGCATGAGACTCTTAATCTCAGGGTCGTGGGTTCGAGCCCCACATTGGGCGGTTCCTTTGTGAAATGTTTTACCCTCAAATGTTTCACGGTTCTAGACTCCATACCAGATTTTAAAAACACAGTAACAACCAAAAAGTAAAACGCCTGGTTAGCTCAGTCGGTAGAGCATGAGACTCTTAATCTCAGGGTCGTGGGTTCGAGACCCACATTGGGCGGTTCCTTTGTGGAATGTTTTACTCTCAAATTTTTCACGGTTCTAGACTCCATACCAGATTTAAAACACAGTAACAACCAAAAATTAAACGGCCCGGTTAGCTCAGTCGGGAGAGCATGAGACTCTTAATCTCAGGGTCGTGGGTTCGAGCCCCACATTGGGCGGTTCGTTGGGGAAATGTTTTACCCTCAAATGTTTCACGGTTCTAGACTCCATACCAGATTTTAAAAACACAGTAACAACCAAAAAGCAAAAGGCCTGGTTAGCTCAGTCGGTAGAGCATGAGACTCTTAATCTCAGGGTCGTGGGTTCGAGCCCCACATTGGGCGACTTCTTTGTGGAATGTTTTACTCTCAAATGTTACACGGTTCTAGACTCAGTACCAGATTTAAAAACACAGTAACAACCCAAAAGCAAGCGGCCCGGTTAGCTCAGTCGGTAGAGCATGAGACTCTTAATCTCAGGCTCGTGGGTTCGAGCCCCACATTGGGCGGTTCCTTTGTGGAATGTTTTACTCTCAAATGTTTCACGGTTCTAGACTCCATACCAGCTTTAAAACACAGTAACAACCAAAAAGTAAACCGCCTGGTTAGCTCAGTCGGGAGAGCATGAGACTCTTAATCTCAGGGTCGGGGGTTCGAGCCCCACATTGGGCGGTTCCTTTGTGAAATGTTTTACCCTCAAATGTTTCACGGTTCTAGACTCCATACCAGATTTTAAAAACACAGTAACAACCAAAAAGCTAAAGGCCTGGTTAGCTCAGTCGGTAGAGCATGAGACTCTTAATCTCAGGGTCGTGGGTTCGAGACCCACATTGGGCGGTTCCGTTTTGGAATGTTTTACTCTCAAATGTTTCACGGTTCTAGACTCCATACCAGATTTAAAACACAGTAACAACCAAAAATTAAGCGGCCCGGTTAGCTCAGTCGGGAGAGCATGAGACTCTTAATCTCAGGGTCGTGGGTTCGAGCCCCACATTGGGCGGTTCCATTGTGAAATGTTTTACTCTCAAATGTTTCACGGTTCGAGACTCCATACCAGATATAAAAATGCAGTACTAATCAAAAAGCAAAAGGCCCGGTTAGCTCAGTCATTAGAGAATGAGACTCTTCATCGCAGGGTCGTAGGTTTGAGCCCCACATTGGGCGATTTCTTTGTGGAATGTTTTCCTCTAAAATGTTTCACGGTTCTAGACTCAGTACCAGATTTAAAAACACAGTAACAACCAAAACGCAAGCGGCCCGGTTAGCTCAGTCGGTAGAGCATGAGACTCTTAATCTCAGGGTCGTGGGTTCGAGCCCCACATTGGGCGGTTCCTTTGTGGAATGTTTTACTCTCAAATGTTTCACGGTTCTAGACTCCATACCAGATTTAAAAACACAGTACCAACCAAAAAGCAAACGGCCCGGTTAGCTCAGTCGGTAGAGCATGAGACTCTTAATCTCAGGGTCGTGGGTTCGAGCCCCACATTGGGCGGTTCCTTTGTGAAATGTTTTACTCTCAAATGTTTCACGGTTCGAGACTCCATACAAGATATAAAAATGCAGTACTAACGAAAAAGCAAAAGGCCCGGTTAGCTCAGTCGGTAGAGCATGAGACTCTTAATCTCAGGGTCGTGGGTTCGAGCCCCACATTGGGCGGTTCTTTTGTGGAATGTTTTACTCTCAAATGTTTGACGGTTCTAGACTCCATACCAGATTTAAAAACACAGTACCAACTAAAAAGCAAACGGCCCGGTTAGCTCAGTTGGTAGAGCATGAGACTCTTAATCTCAGGGTCGTGGGTTCGAGCCCCACATTGGGCGGTTCCTTTGTGGAATGTTTTACTCTCAAATGTTTCACGGTTCTAGACTCCATACCAGATTTAAAACACAGTAACAACCATAAATTAAAAGGCCCGGTTAGCTCAGTCGGGAGAGCATGAGACTCTTAATCTCAGGGTCGTGGGTTCGAGCCCCACATTGGGCGGTTCCTTTGTGAAATGTTTTACCCTCAAATGTTTCACGGTTCTAGACTCCATACCAGATTTTAAAAACACAGTAACAACCAAAAAGCAAAAGGCCTGGTTAGCTCAGTCGGTAGAGCATGAGACTCTTAATCTCAGGGTCGTGGGTTCGAGCCCCACATTGGGCGGTTCTTTTGTGGAATGTTTTACTCTCAAATGTTTGACGGTTCTAGACTCCATACCAGATTTTAAAAACACAGTAACAACCAAAAAGCAAAAGGCCTGGTTAGCTCAGTCGGTAGAGCATGAGACTCTTAATCTCAGGGTCGTGGGTTCGAGCCCCACATTGGGCGACTTCTTTGTGGAATGTTTTACTCTCAAATGTTACACGGTTCTAGACTCAGTACCAGATTTAAAAACACAGTAACAACCTAAAAGCAAGCGGCCCGGTTAGCTCAGTCGGTAGAGCATGAGACTCTTAATCTCAGGGTCGTGGGTTCGAGCCCCACATTGGGCGGTTCCTTTGTGGAATGCTTTACTCTCAAATGTTTCACGGTTCTAGACTCCATACCAGCTTTAAAACACAGTAACAACCAAAAAGTAAACCGCCTGGTTAGCTCAGTCGGGAGAGCATGAGACTCTTAATCTCAGGGTCGGGGGTTCGAGCCCCACATTGGGCGGTTCCTTTGTGAAATGTTTTACCCTCAAATGTTTCACGGTTCTAGACTCCATACCAGATTTTAAAAACACATTAACAACCAAAAAGCTAAAGGCCTGGTTAGCTCAGTCGGTAGAGCATGAGACTCTTAATCTCAGGGTCGTGGGTTCGAGCCCCACATTGGGCAGTTCTTTTGTGGAATGTTTTACTCTCAAATGTTTGACGGTTCTAGACTCCATACCAGCTTTAAAACACAGTAACAACCATAAAGTAAACCGCCTGGTTAGCTCAGTCGGGAGAGCATGAGACTCTTAATCTCAGGGTCGTGGGTTCGAGCCCCACTTTGGGCGGTTCCTTTGTGAAATGTTTTACTCTCAAATGTTTCACGGTTCGAGACTCCATACAAGATATAAAAATGCAGTACTAACCAAAAAGCAAAAGGCCCGGTTAGCTCAGTCGGTAGAGCGTGAGACTCTTAATCTCAGGGTCGTGGGTTCGAGCCCCACATTGGGCGGTTCTTTTGTGGAATGTTTTACTCTCAAATGTTTCACGGTTCTAGACTCCATACCAGCTTTAAAACACAGTAACAACCATAAAGTAAACCGCCTGTTTAGCTCAGTCGGGAGAGCATGAGACTCTTAATCTCAGGGTCGGGGGTTCGAGCCCCACATAGGGTGGTTCCTTTGTGAAATGTTTTACCCTCAAATGTTTCACGGTTCTAGACTCCATACCAGATTTTAAAAACACAGTAACAACCAAAAAGCTAAAGGCCTGGTTAGCTCAGTCGGTAGAGCATGAGACTCTTAATCTCAGGGTCGTGGGTTCGAGCCCCACATTGGGCGGTTCTTTTGTGGAATGTTTTACTCTCAAATGTTTGACGGTTCTAGACTCCATACCAGCTTTAAAACACAGTAACAACCATAAAGTAAAACGCCTGGTTAGCTCAGTCGGGAGAGCATGAGACTCTTAATCTCAGGGTCGTGGGTTCGAGCCCCACTTTGGGCGGTTCCTTTGTGAAATGTTTTACTCTCAAATGTTTCACGGTTCGAGACTCCATACAAGATATAAAAATGCAGTACTAACCAAAAAGCAAAAGGCCCGGTTAGCTCAGTCGGTAGAGCATGAGACTCTTAATCTCAGGGTCGTGGGTTCGAGCCCCACATTGGGCGGTTCCTTTGTGAAATGTTTTACCCTCAAATGTTTCACGGTTCTAGACTCCATACCAGATTTTAAAAACACAGTAACAACCAAAAAGCAAAAGGCCTGGTTAGCTCAGTCGGTAGAGCATGAGACTCTTAATCTCAGGGTCGTGGGTTCGAGACCCACATTGGGCGGTTCCTTTGTGGAATGTTTTACTCTCAAATGTTTCACGGTTCTAGACTCCATACCAGATTTAAAACACAGTAACAACCAAAAAATAAATGGCCCGGTTAGCTCAGTCGGGAGAGCATGAGACTCTTAATCTCAGGGTCGTGGGTTCGAGCCCCACATTGGGCGGTTCCTTTGTGAAATGTTTTACTCTCAAATGTTTCACGGTTCGAGACTCCATACAAGATATAAAAAGGCAGTACTAACCAAAAAGCAAAAGGCCCGGTTAGCTCAGTCGGTAGAGCATGAGACTCTTAATCTCAGGGTCGTGGGTTCGAGCCCCACATTGGGCGGTTCTTTTGTCGAATGTTTTACTCTCAAATGTTTCACGGTTCTAGACTCCATACCAGCTTTAAAACACAGTAACAACCATAAAGTAAACCGCCTGGTTAGCTCAGTCGGGAGAGCATGAGACTCTTAATCTCAGGGTCGGGGGTTCGAGCCCCACATTGGGTGGTTCCTTTGTGAAATGTTTTACCCTCAAATGTTTCACGGTTCTAGACTCCATACCAGATTTTAAAAACACAGTAACAACCAAAAAGCTAAAGGCCTGGTTAGCTCAGTCGGTAGAGCATGAGACTCTTAATCTCAGGGTCGTGGGTTCTCGCCCCACATTGGGCGGTTCTTTTGTGGAATGTTTTACTCTCAAATGTTTGACGGTTCTAGACTCCATACCAGCTTTAAAACACAGTAACAACCATAAAGTAAAACGACTGGTTAGCTCAGTCGGGAGAGCATGAAACTCTTAATCTCAGGGTCGTGGGTTCGAGCCCCACTTTGGGCGGTTCCTTTGTGAAATGTTTTACTCTCAAATGTTTCACGGTTCGAGACTCCATACAAGATATAAAAATGCAGTACTAACCAAAAAGCAAAAGGCCCGGTTAGCTCAGTCGGTAGAGCATGAGACTCTTAATCTCAGGGTCGTGGGTTCGAGCCCCACATTGGGCGGTTCCTTTGTGAAATGTTTTACCCTCAAATGTTTCACGGTTCTAGACTCCATACCAGATTTTAAAAACACAGTAACAACCAAAAAGCAAAAGGCCTGGTTAGCTCAGTCGGTAGAGCATGAGACTCTTAATCTCAGGGTCGTGGGTTCGAGACCCACATTGGGCGGTTCCTTTGTGGAATGTTTTACTCTCAAATGTTTCACGGTTCTAGACTCCATACCAGATTTAAAACACAGTAACAACCAAAAATTAAATGGCCCGGTTAGCTCAGTCGGGAGAGCATGAGACTCTTAATCTCAGGGTCGTGGGTTTGAGCCCCACATTGGGCGGTTCCTTTGTGAAATGTTTTACTCTCAAATGTTTCACGGTTCGAGACTCCATACAAGATATAAAAAGGCAGTACTAACCAAAAAGCAAAAGGCCTGGTTAGCTCAGTCGGTAGAGCATGAGACTCTTCATCGCAGGGTCGTGGGTTCGAGCCCCACATTGGGCGATTTCTTTGTGGAATGTTTTACTCTCAAATGTTTCACGGTTCTAGACTCAGTACCAGATTTAAAAACACAGTAACAACCAAAAAGCAAGTGGCCCGGTTAGCTCAGTCGGTAGAGCATGAGACTCTTAATCTCAGGGTCGTGGGTTCGAGCCCCACATTGGGCGGTTCCTTTGTGGAATGTTTTACTCTCAAATGTTTCACGGTTCTAGACTCCATACCAGATTTAAAAACACAGTACCAACCAAAAATCAAATGGCCCGGTTAGGTCAGTCGGTAGAGCATGAGACTCTTAATCTCAGGGTCGTAGGTTTGAGCCCCACATTGGGCGATTTCTTTGTGGAATGTTTTCCTCTAAAATGTTTCACGGTTCTAGACTCAGTACCAGATTTAAAAACACAGTAACAACCAAAAAGCAAGCGGCCCGGATAGCTCAGTCGGTAGAGCATGAGACTCTTAATCTCAGGGTCGTGGGTTCGAGCCCCACATTGGGCGGTTCCTTTGTGGAATGTTTTACTCTCAAATGTTTCACGGTTCTAGACTCCATACCAGATTTAAAAACACAGTACCAACCAAAAATCAAACGGCCCGGTTAGCTCAGTCGGTAGAGCATGAGACTCTTAATCTCAGGGTCGTGGGTTCGAGCCCCACATTGGGCGGTTCCTTTGTGAAATGTTTTACTCTCAAATGTTTCACGGTTCGAGACTCCATACAAGATATAAAAATGCAGTACTAACCAAAAAGCAAAAGGCCCGGTTAGCTCAGTCGGTAGAGCATGAGACTCTTAATCTCAGGGTCGTGGGTTCGAGCCCCACATTGGGCGGTTCTTTTGTGGAATGTTTTACTCTCAAATGTTTGACGGTTCTAGACTCCATACCAGATTTAAAAACACAGTACCAACTAAAAAGCAAACGGCCCGGTTAGCTCAGTTGGTAGAGCATGAGACTCTTAATCTCAGGGTCGTGGGTTCGAGCCCCACATTGGGCGGTTCCTTTGTGAAATGTTTTACCCTCAAATGTCTCACGGTTCTAGACTCCATGCCAGATTTTAAAAACACAGTAACAACCAAAAAGCAAAAGTCCTGGTTAGCTCAGTCGGTAGAGCATGAGACTCTTAATCTCAGGGTCGTGGGTTCGAGACCCACATTGGGCGGTTCGTTTGTGGAATGTTTTACTCTCAAATGTTTGACGGTTCTAGACTCCATACCAGCTTTAAAACACAGTAACAACCATAAAGTAAAACGCCTGGTTAGCTCAGTCGGGAGAGCATGAGACTCTTAATCTCAGGGTCGTGGGTTCGAGCCCCACTTTGGGCGGTTCCTTTGTGAAATGTTTTACTCTCAAATGTTTCACGGTTCGAGACTCCATACAAGATATAAAAATGCAGTACTAACCAAAAAGCAAAAGGCCCGGTTAGCTCAGTCGGTAGAGCATGAGACTCTTAATCTCAGGGTCGTGGGTTCGAGCCCCACATTGGGCGGTTCCTTTGTGAAATGTTTTACCCTCAAATGTTTCACGGTTCTAGACTCCATACCAGATTTTAAAAACACAGTAACAACCAAAAAGCAAAAGGCCTGGTTAGCTCAGTCGGTAGAGCATGAGACTCTTAATCTCAGGGTCGTGGGTTCGAGACCCACATTGGGCGGTTCCTTTGTGGAATGTTTTACTCTCAAATGTTTCACGGTTCTAGACTCCATACCAGATTTAAAACACAGTAACAACCAAAAAATAAATGGCCCGGTTAGCTCAGTCGGGAGAGCATGAGACTCTTAATCTCAGGGTCGTGGGTTCGAGCCCCACATTGGGCGGTTCCTTTGTGAAATGTTTTACTCTCAAATGTTTCACGGTTCGAGACTCCATACAAGATATAAAAAGGCAGTACTAACCAAAAAGTAAAAGGCCCGGTTAGCTCAGTCGGTAGAGCATGAGACTCTTAATCTCAGGGTCGTGGGTTCGAGCCCCACATTGGGCGGTTCTTTTGTGGAATGTTTTACTCTCAAATGTTTCACGGTTCTAGACTCCATACCAGCTTTAAAACACAGTAACAACCATAAAGTAAACCGCCTGGTTAGCTCAGTCGGGAGAGCATGAGACTCTTAATCTCAGGGTCGGGGGTTCGAGCCCCACATTGGGTGGTTCCTTTGTGAAATGTTTTACCCTCAAATGTTTCACGGTTCTAGACTCCATACCAGATTTTAAAAACACAGTAACAACCAAAAAGCTAAAGGCCTGGTTAGCTCAGTCGGTAGAGCATGAGACTCTTAATCTCAGGGTCGTGGGTTCGAGCCCCACATTGGGCGGTTCTTTTGTGGAATGTTTTACTCTCAAATGTTTGACGGTTCTAGACTCCATACCAGCTTTAAAACACAGTAACAACCATAAAGTAAAACGCCTGGTTAGCTCAGTCGGGAGAGCATGAGACTCTTAATCTCAGGGTCGTGGGTTCGAGCCCCACTTTGGGCGGTTCCTTTGTGAAATGTTTTACTCTCAAATGTTTCACGGTTCGAGACTCCATACAAGATATAAAAATGCAGTACTAACCAAAAAGCAAAAGGCCCGGTTAGCTCAGTCGGTAGAGCATGAGACTCTTAATCTCAGGGTCGTGGGTTCGAGCCCCACATTGGGCGGTTCCTTTGTGAAATGTTTTACCCTCAAATGTTTCACGGTTCTAGACTCCATACCAGATTTTAAAAACACAGTAACAACCAAAAATCAAAAGGCCTGGTTAGCTCAGTCGGTAGAGCATGAGACTCTTAATCTCAGGGTCGTGGGTTCGAGACCCACATTGGGCGGTTCCTTTGTGGAATGTTTTACTCTCAAATGTTTCACGGTTCTAGACTCCATACCAGATTTAAAACACAGTAACAACCAAAAATTAAATGGCCCGGTTAGCTCAGTCGGGAGAGCATGAGACTCTTAATCTCAGGGTCGTGGGTTCGAGCCCCACATTGGGCGGTTCCTTTGTGAAATGTTTTACTCTCAAATGTTTCACGGTTCGAGACTCCATACAAGATATAAAAAGGCAGTACTAACCAAAAAGCAAAAGGCCCGGTTAGCTCAGTCGGTAGAGCATGAGACTCTTCATCGCAGGGTCGTGGGTTCGAGCCCCACATTGGGCGATTTCTTTGTGGAATGTTTTACTCTCAAATGTTTCACGGTTCTAGACTCAGTACCAGATTTAAAAACACAGTAACAACCAAAAAGCAAGTGGCCCGGTTAGCTCAGTCGGTAGAGCATGAGACTCTTAATCTCAGGGTCGTGGGTTCGAGCCCCACATTGGGCGGTTCCTTTGTGGAATGTTTTACTCTCAAATGTTTCACGGTTCTAGACTCCATACCAGATTTAAAAACACAGTACCAACCAAAAATCAAATGGCCCGGTTAGGTCAGTCGGTAGAGCATGAGACTCTTAATCTCAGGGTCGTAGGTTTGAGCCCCACATTGGGCGATTTCTTTGTGGAATGTTTTCCTCTAAAATGTTTCACGGTTCTAGACTCAGTACCAGATTTAAAAACACAGTAACAACCAAAAAGCAAGCGGCCCGGATAGCTCAGTCGGTAGAGCATGAGACTCTTAATCTCAGGGTCGTGGGTTCGAGCCCCACATTGGGCGGTTCCTTTGTGGAATGTTTTACTCTCAAATGTTTCACGGTTCTAGACTCCATACCAGATTTAAAAACACAGTACCAACCAAAAAGCAAACGGCCCGGTTAGCTCAGTCGGTAGAGCATGAGACTCTTAATCTCAGGGTCGTGGGTTCGAGCCCCACATTGGGCGGTTCCTTTGTGAAATGTTTTACTCTCAAATGTTTCACGGTTCGAGACTCCATACAAGATATAAAAATGCAGTACTAACCAAAAAGCAAAAGGCCCGGTTAGCTCAGTCGGTAGAGCATGAGACTCTTAATCTCAGGGTCGTGGGTTCGAGCCCCACATTGGGCGGTTCTTTTGTGGAATGTTTTACTCTCAAATGTTTGACGGTTCTAGACTCCATACCAGATTTAAAAACACAGTACCAACTAAAAAGCAAACGGCCCGGTTAGCTCAGTTGGTAGAGCATGAGACTCTTAATCTCAGGGTCGTGGGTTCGAGCCCCACATTGGGCGGTTCCTTTGTGAAATGTTTTACCCTCAAATGTCTCACGGTTCTAGACTCCATACCAGATTTTAAAAACACAGTAACAACCAAAAGCAAAAGTCCTGGTTAGCTCAGTCGGTAGAGCATGAGACTCTTAATCTCAGGGTCGTGGGTTCGAGACCCACATTGGGCGGTTCGTTTGTGGAATGTTTTACTCTCAAATGTTTGACGGTTCTAGACTCCATACCAGCTTTAAAACACAGTAACAACCATAAAGTAAAACGCCTGGTTAGCTCAGTCGGGAGAGCATGAGACTCTTAATCTCAGGGTCGTGGGTTCGAGCCCCACTTTGGGCGGTTCCTTTGTGAAATGTTTTACTCTCAAATGTTTCACGGTTCGAGACTCCATACAAGATATAAAAATGCAGTACTAACCAAAAAGCAAAAGGCCCGGTTAGCTCAGTCGGTAGAGCATGAGACTCTTAATCTCAGGGTCGTGGGTTCGAGCCCCACATTGGGCGGTTCCTTTGTGAAATGTTTTACCCTCAAATGTTTCACGGTTCTAGACTCCATACCAGATTTTAAAAACACAGTAACAACCAAAAAGCAAAAGGCCTGGTTAGCTCAGTCGGTAGAGCATGAGACTCTTAATCTCAGGGTCGTGGGTTCGAGACCCACATTGGGCGGTTCCTTTGTGGAATGTTTTACTCTCAAATGTTTCACGGTTCTAGACTCCATACCAGATTTAAAACACAGTAACAACCAAAAATTAAATGGCCCGGTTAGCTCAGTCGGTAGAGCATGAGACTCTTAATCTCAGGGTTGTGGGTTCGAGACCCACATTGGGCGGTTGCTTTGTGGAATGTTTTACTCTCAAATGTTTCACGGTTCTAGACTCCATACCAGATTTAAAACACAGTAACAACCAAAAATTAAAAGGCCCGGTTAGCTCAGTCGGTAGAGCATGAGAATCTTAATCTCAGGGTCGTGGGTTCGAGCCCCACATTGGGCGGTTCCTTTGTGAAATGTTTTACTCTCAAATGTTTCACAGTTCTAGACTCAGTACCCGATTTAAAAACACCGTAACAACCAAAAAGCAAACGGCCCGGTTAGCTCAGTCGGTAGAGCATGAGACTCTTAATCTCAGGGTCGTGGGTTCGAGCCCCACATTGGGAGATTCCTTTGTGGAATGTTTTACTCTCAAATGTTTCACGGTTCTAGACTCCATACCAGTTTTAAAAACACAGTAACAACCAAAAAGCAAACATCCCGGTTAGCTCAGTCGGTAGAGCATGAGACTCTTAATTTCAGGGTCGTGGGTTCGAGCCCCACATTGGGTGATTCCTTTGTGGAATGTTTTACTCTCAAATGTTTCACGGGCCTAGACTCAGTACCAGATTTAAAAACACAGTACCAACCAAAAAGCAAACAGTCCGGTTAGCTCAGTCGGTAGAGCATTAGACTCTTAATCTCAGGGTCGTGGGTTCGAGCCCCACATTGGGCGATTCCTTTGTGGAATGTTTTACTCTAAAATGTTTCACGGTTCTAGACTCAGTACCAGATTTAAAAACACAGTACCAACCAAAGAGCACAAGGCCCGGTTAGCTCAGTTGGTAGAGCATGAGACTCTTAATCTCAGGGTCGTGGGTTCGAGCCCCACATTGGGCGGTTCTTTTGTGGAATGTTTTACTCTCAAATGTTTCACGGTTCTAGACTCCATACCAGATTTAAAAACACAGTACCAACCATAAAGCAAAAGGCCCGGTTAGCTCAGTCGGTAGAGCATGAGACTCTTAATCTCAGGGTCGTGGGTTTGAGCCCCACATTGGGCGGTTCCTTTGTGGAATGTTTTACTCTCAAATGTCACGGTTCTAGACTCCATACCAGATTTAAAAACACAGTACCAACCAAAAGTCGAACGGCCCGGTTAGCTCAGTCGGTAGAGCATGAGACTCTTAATCTCAGGCTCGTGGGTTCGAGCCCCACATTGGGCGGTTCCTTTGTGGAATGTTTTACTCTCAAATGTTTCACGGTTCTAGACTCCATACCATATTTAAAAACACAGTAACAACAAAAAAGCAAGCGGCCCGGTTAGCTCAGTCGGTAGAGCATGAGACTCTTAATCTCAGGGTCGTGGGTTTGAGCCCCACATTGGGAGATTCCTTTGTGGAATGTTTTACTCTCAAATGTTTCAGTGCTAGACTCCATACCAGATTTAAAAACACAGTAACAACCAAAAAGCAAACAGCCCGGTTAGCTCAGTCCGTAGAGCATGAGTCTCTTAATCTCAGGGTCGTGGGTTCGAGCCCCACATTGGGTGATTCCTTTGTGGAATGTTTTACTCTCAAATGTTTCACGGTTCTAGACTCAGTACCAGATTTAAAAACACAGTACCAACCAAAAATCAAACGGCCCGGTTAGCTCAGTCGGTAGAGCATGAGACTCTTAATCTCAGGGTCGTGGGTTCGAGCCCCACATTGGGCGATTCCTTTGTGGAATGTTTTACTCTCAAATGTTTCACGGTTCTAGACTCAGTACAAGATTTAAAAACACAGTACCAACCAAAGATCACAAGGCACGGTTAGCTCAGTTGGTAGAGCATGAGACTCTTAATCTCAGGGTCGTGGGTTCGAGCCCCACATTGGGCGGTTATTTTGTGGAATGTTTTACTCTCAAATGTTTCACGGTTCTAGACTCCATACCAGATTTAAAAACACAGTACCAACCATAACGCAAATGGCCCGGTTAGCTCAGTCGGTAGAGCATGAGACTCTTAATCTCAGGGTCGTGGGTTCGAGCCCAACATTGGGCGGTTCCTTTGTGGAATGTTTTACTCTCAAATGTTTCACGGTTCTAGACTCCATACCAGATTTAAAAACACAGTACCAACCAAAGGTCAAACGGCCCGGTTAGCTCAGTCGGTAGAGCATGAGACTCTTAATCTCAGGGTCGTGGGTTCGAGCCCCACATTGGGAGGTTCCTTTGTGGAATGTTTTACTCTCAAATGTTTCACGGTTCTAGACTCCATACCAGATTTAAAACACAGTAACAACCAAAAAGCAAATGGCCCGGTTAGCTCAGTCGGGAGAGCATGAGACTCTTAATCTCAGGGTCGTGGGTTCGAGCCCCACATTGGGCGGTTCATTTGTGGAATGTTTTTCTCTCAAATGTTTCACGGTTCTAGACTCCATACCAGATTTAAAAACACAGTACCAACCAAGCATCAAACGTTCCGGTTAGCTCAGTTGGTAGAGCATGAGACTCTTAATCTCAGGGTCGTGGGTTCGAGCCCCACGTTGGGTGGTTCCTTTGTGGAATGTTTTACTCTCAAATGTTTCACGGTTCTAGACTCCATACCAGATTTAAAAACACAGTACCAACCAAAAAGCATACGGCCTGGTTAGCTCAGTCGGGAGAGCATGAGACTCTTAATCTCAGCGTTGTGGGTTCGAGCCCCACGTTGGGCGGTTCCTTTGTGGAATTTTTTACTCTCAAATGTTTCACGGTTCTAGACTCCATACCAGATTTAAAAACACAGTACCAACCAAGCATCAAACGTCCCGGTTAGCTCAGTTGATAGAGCATGAGAGTCTTAATCTCAGGGTCGTGGGTTCGAGCCCCACGTTGGGTGGTTCCTTTGTGGAATGTTTTACTCTCAAATGGTTCACGGTTCTAGACTCCATACCAGATTTAAAAACACAGTACCAACCAAAAAGCATACGGCCTGGTTAGCTCAGTCGGGAGAGCATGAGACTCTTAATCTCAGCGTTGTGGGTTCGAGCCCCACGTTGGGCGGTTCCTTTGTGGAATGTTTTACTCTCAAATGTTTGTTCTAGACTCAGTACCAGATTTAAAAACACAGTACCAACCAGAAAGCAAACGGCCCGGTTAGCTCAGTCGGGAGAGCATGAGACTCTTAATCTCAGGGTCGTGGGTTCGAGCCCCACATTGGGCGATTCCTTTGTGGAATGTTTTACTCTCAAATGTTTCACGGTTCTAGACTCAGTACCAGATTTAAAACACAGTAACAACCAAAAAATAAATGGCCCGGTTAGCTCAGTCGGGAGAGCATGAGACTCTTAATCTCAGGGTCGTGGGTTCGAGCCCCACATTGGGCGGTTCCTTTGTGAAATGTTTTACTCTCAAATGTTTCACGGTTCGAGACTCCATACAAGATATAAAAAGGCAGTACTAACCAAAAAGCAAAAGGCCCGGTTAGCTCAGTCGGTAGAGCATGAGACTCTTAATCTCAAGGTCGTGGGTTCGAGCCCCACATTGGGCGGTTCTTTTGTCGAATGTTTTACTCTCAAATGTTTCACGGTTCTAGACTCCATACCAGCTTTAAAACACAGTAACAACCCTTAAGTAAACCGCCTGGTTAGCTCAGTCGGGAGAGCATGAGACTCTTAATCTCAGGGTCGGGGGTTCGAGCCCCACATTGGGTGGTTCCTTTGTGAAATGTTTTACCCTCAAATGTTTCACGGTTCTAGACTCCATACCAGATTTTAAAAACACAGTAACAACCAAAAAGCTAAAGGCCTGGTTAGCTCAGTCGGTAGAGCATGAGACTCTTAATCTCAGGGTCGTGGGTTCTCGCCCCACATTGGGCGGTTCTTTTGTGGAATGTTTTACTCTCAAATGTTTGACGGTTCTAGACTCCATACCAGCTTTAAAACACAGTAACAACCATAAAGTAAAACGCCTGGTTAGCTCAGTCGGGAGAGCATGAGACTCTTAATCTCAGGGTCGTGGGTTCGAGCCCCACTTTGGGCGGTTCCTTTGTGAAATGTTTTACTCTCAAATGTTTCACGGTTCGAGACTCCATACAAGATATAAAAATGCAGTACTAACCAAAAAGCATAAGGCCCGGTTAGCTCAGTCGGTAGAGCATGAGACTCTTAATCTCAGGGTCGTGGGTTCGAGCCCCACATTGGGCGGTTCCTTTGTGAAATGTTTTACCCTCAAATGTTTCACGGTTCTAGACTCCATACCAGATTTTAAAAACACAGTAACAACCAAAAAGCAAAAGGCCTGGTTAGCTCAGTCGGTAGAGCATGAGACTCTTAATCTCAGGGTCGTGGGTTCGAGACCCACATTGGGCGGTTCCTTTGTGGAATGTTTTACTCTCAAATGTTTCACGGTTCTAGACTCCATACCAGATTTAAAACACAGTAACAACCAAAAATTAAATGGCCCGGTTAGCTCAGTCGGGAGAGCATGAGACTCTTAATCTCAGGGTCGTGGGTTTGAGCCCCACATTGGGCGGTTCCTTTGTGAAATGTTTTACTCTCAAATGTTTCACGGTTCGAGACTCCATACAAGATATAAAAAGGCAGTACTAACCAAAAAGCAAAAGGCCCGGTTAGCTCAGTCGGTAGAGCATGAGACTCTTCATCGCAGGGTCGTGGGTTCGAGCCCCACATTGGGCGATTTCTTTGTGGAATGTTTTACTCTCAAATGTTTCACGGTTCTAGACTCAGTACCAGATTTAAAAACACAGTAACAACCAAAAAGCAAGTGGCCCGGTTAGCTCAGTCGGTAGAGCATGAGACTCTTAATCTCAGGGTCGTGGGTTCGAGCCCCACATTGGGCGGTTCCTTTGTGGAATGTTTTACTCTCAAATGTTTCACGGTTCTAGACTCCATACCAGATTTAAAAACACAGTACCAACCAAAAATCAAATGGCCCGGTTAGGTCAGTCGGTAGAGCATGAGACTCTTAATCTCAGGGTCGTAGGTTTGAGCCCCACATTGGGCGATTTCTTTGTGGAATGTTTTCCTCTAAAATGTTTCACGGTTCTAGACTCAGTACCAGATTTAAAAACACAGTAACAACCAAAAAGCAAGCGGCCCGGATAGCTCAGTCGGTAGAGCATGAGACTCTTAATCTCAGGGTCGTGGGTTCGAGCCCCACATTGGGCGGTTCCTTTGTGGAATGTTTTACTCTCAAATGTTTCACGGTTCTAGACTCCATACCAGATTTAAAAACACAGTACCAACCAAAAAGCAAACGGCCCGGTTAGCTCAGTCGGTAGAGCATGAGACTCTTAATCTCAGGGTCGTGGGTTCGAGCCCCACATTGGGCGGTTCCTTTGTGAAATGTTTTACTCTCAAATGTTTCACGGTTCGAGACTCCATACAAGATATAAAAATGCAGTACTAACCAAAAAGCAAAAGGCCCGGTTAGCTCAGTCGGTAGAGCATGAGACTCTTAATCTCAGGGTCGTGGGTTCGAGCCCCACATTGGGCGGTTCTTTTGTGGAATGTTTTACTCTCAAATGTTTGACGGTTCTAGACTCCATACCAGATTTAAAAACACAGTACCAACTAAAAAGCAAACGGCCCGGTTAGCTCAGTTGGTAGAGCATGAGACTCTTAATCTCAGGGTCGTGGGTTCGAGCCCCACATTGGGCGGTTCCTTTGTGAAATGTTTTACCCTCAAATGTCTCACGGTTCTAGACTCCATGCCAGATTTTAAAAACACAGTAACAACCAAAAAGCAAAAGTCCTGGTTAGCTCAGTCGGTAGAGCATGAGACTCTTAATCTCAGGGTCGTGGGTTCGAGACCCACATTGGGCGGTTCGTTTGTGGAATGTTTTACTCTCAAATGTTTGACGGTTCTAGACTCCATACCAGCTTTAAAACACAGTAACAACCATAAAGTAAAACGCCTGGTTAGCTCAGTCGGGAGAGCATGAGACTCTTAATCTCAGGGTCGTGGGTTCGAGCCCCACTTTGGGCGGTTCCTTTGTGAAATGTTTTACTCTCAAATGTTTCACGGTTCGAGACTCCATACAAGATATAAAAATGCAGTACTAACCAAAAAGCAAAAGGCCCGGTTAGCTCAGTCGGTAGAGCATGAGACTCTTAATCTCAGGGTCGTGGGTTCGAGCCCCACATTGGGCGGTTCCTTTGTGAAATGTTTTACCCTCAAATGTTTCACGGTTCTAGACTCCATACCAGATTTTAAAAACACAGTAACAACCAAAAAGCAAAAGGCCTGGTTAGCTCAGTCGGTAGAGCATGAGACTCTTAATCTCAGGGTCGTGGGTTCGAGACCCACATTGGGCGGTTCCTTTGTGGAATGTTTTACTCTCAAATGTTTCACGGTTCTAGACTCCATACCAGATTTAAAACACAGTAACAACCAAAAAATAAATGGCCCGGTTAGCTCAGTCGGGAGAGCATGAGACTCTTAATCTCAGGGTCGTGGGTTCGAGCCCCACATTGGGCGGTTCCTTTGTGAAATGTTTTACTCTCAAATGTTTCACGGTTCGAGACTCCATACAAGATATAAAAAGGCAGTACTAACCAAAAAGTAAAAGGCCCGGTTAGCTCAGTCGGTAGAGCATGAGACTCTTAATCTCAGGGTCGTGGGTTCGAGCCCCACATTGGGCGGTTCTTTTGTGGAATGTTTTACTCTCAAATGTTTCATGGTTCTAGACTCCATACCAGCTTTAAAACACAGTAACAACCATAAAGTAAACCGCCTGGTTAGCTCAGTCGGGAGAGCATGAGACTCTTAATCTCAGGGTCGGGGGTTCGAGCCCCACATTGGGTGGTTCCTTTGTGAAATGTTTTACCCTCAAATGTTTCACGGTTCTAGACTCCATACCAGATTTTAAAAACACAGTAACAACCAAAAAGCTAAAGGCCTGGTTAGCTCAGTCGGTAGAGCATGAGACTCTTAATCTCAGGGTCGTGGGTTCGAGCCCCACATTGGGCGGTTCTTTTGTGGAATGTTTTACTCTCAAATGTTTGACGGTTCTAGACTCCATACCAGCTTTAAAACACAGTAACAACCATAAAGTAAAACGCCTGGTTAGCTCAGTCGGGAGAGCATGAGACTCTTAATCTCAGGGTCGTGGGTTCGAGCCCCACTTTGGGCGGTTCCTTTGTGAAATGTTTTACTCTCAAATGTTTCACGGTTCGAGACTCCATACAAGATATAAAAATGCAGTACTAACCAAAAAGCAAAAGGCCCGGTTAGCTCAGTCGGTAGAGCATGAGACTCTTAATCTCAGGGTCGTGGGTTCGAGCCCCACATTGGGCGGTTCCTTTGTGAAATGTTTTACCCTCAAATGTTTCACGGTTCTAGACTCCATACCAGATTTTAAAAACACAGTAACAACCAAAAATCAAAAGGCCTGGTTAGCTCAGTCGGTAGAGCATGAGACTCTTAATCTCAGGGTCGTGGGTTCGAGACCCACATTGGGCGATTTCTTTGTGGAATGTTTTACTCTCAAATGTTTCACGGTTCTAGACTCCATACCAGATTTAAAACACAGTAACAACCAAAAATTAAATGGCCCGGTTAGCTCAGTCGGGAGAGCATGAGACTCTTAATCTCAGGGTCGTGGGTTCGAGCCCCACATTGGGTGGTTCCTTTGTGAAATGTTTTACTCTCAAATGTTTCACGGTTCGAGACTCCATACAAGATATAAAAAGGCAGTACTAACCAAAAAGCAAAAGGCCCGGTTAGCTCAGTCGGTAGAGCATGAGACTCTTCATCGCAGGGTCGTGGGTTCGAGCCCCACATTGGGCGATTTCTTTGTGGAATGTTTTACTCTCAAATGTTTCACGGTTCTAGACTCAGTACCAGATTTAAAAACACAGTAACAACCAAAAAGCAAGTGGCCCGGTTAGCTCAGTCGGTAGAGCATGAGACTCTTAATCTCAGGGTCGTGGGTTCGAGCCCCACATTGGGCGGTTCCTTTGTGGAATGTTTTACTCTCAAATGTTTCACGGTTCTAGACTCCATACCAGATTTAAAAACACAGTACCAACCAAAAATCAAATGGCCCGGTTAGGTCAGTCGGTAGAGCATGAGACTCTTAATCTCAGGGTCGTAGGTTTGAGCCCCACATTGGGCGATTTCTTTGTGGAATGTTTTCCTCTAAAATGTTTCACGGTTCTAGACTCAGTACCAGATTTAAAAACACAGTAACAACCAAAAAGCAAGCGGCCCGGATAGCTCAGTCGGTAGAGCATGAGACTCTTAATCTCAGGGTCGTGGGTTCGAGCCCCACATTGGGCGGTTCCTTTGTGGAATGTTTTACTCTCAAATGTTTCACGGTTCTAGACTCCATACCAGATTTAAAAACACAGTACCAACCAAAAAGCAAACGGCCCGGTTAGCTCAGTCGGTAGAGCATGAGACTCTTAATCTCAGGGTCGTGGGTTCGAGCCCCACATTGGGCGGTTCCTTTGTGAAATGTTTTACTCTCAAATGTTTCACGGTTCGAGACTCCATACAAGATATAAAAATGCAGTACTAACCAAAAAGCAAAAGGCCCGGTTAGCTCAGTCGGTAGAGCATGAGACTCTTAATCTCAGGGTCGTGGGTTCGAGCCCCACATTGGGCGGTTCTTTTGTGGAATGTTTTACTCTCAAATGTTTGACGGTTCTAGACTCCATACCAGATTTAAAATCACAGTACCAACTAAAAAGCAAACGGCCCGGTTAGCTCAGTTGGTAGAGCATGAGACTCTTAATCTCAGGGTCGTGGGTTCGAGCCCCACATTGGGCGGTTCCTTTGTGAAATGTTTTACCCTCAAATGTCTCACGGTTCTAGACTCCATACCAGATTTTAAAAACACAGTAACAACCAAAAAGCAAAAGTCCTGGTTAGCTCAGTCGGTAGAGCATGAGACTCTTAATCTCAGGGTCGTGGGTTCGAGACCCACATTGGGCGGTTCGTTTGTGGAATGTTTTACTCTCAAATGTTTGACGGTTCTAGACTCCATACCAGCTTTAAAACACAGTAACAACCATAAAGTAAAACGCCTGGTTAGCTCAGTCGGGAGAGCATGAGACTCTTAATCTCAGGGTCGTGGGTTCGAGCCCCACTTTGGGCGGTTCCTTTGTGAAATGTTTTACTCTCAAATGTTTCACGGTTCGAGACTCCATACAAGATATAAAAATGCAGTACTAACCAAAAAGCAAAAGGCCCGGTTAGCTCAGTCGGTAGAGCATGAGACTCTTAATCTCAGGGTCGTGGGTTCGAGCCCCACATTGGGCGGTTCCTTTGTGAAATGTTTTACCCTCAAATGTTTCACGGTTCTAGACTCCATACCAGATTTTAAAAACACAGTAACAACCAAAAAGCAAAAGGCCTGGTTAGCTCAGTCGGTAGAGCATGAGACTCTTAATCTCAGGGTCGTGGGTTCGAGACCCACATTGGGCGGTTCCTTTGTGGAATGTTTTACTCTCAAATGTTTCACGGTTCTAGACTCCATACCAGATTTAAAACACAGTAACAACCAAAAATTAAATGGCCCGGTTAGCTCAGTCGGTAGAGCATGAGACTCTTAATCTCAGGGTCGTGGGTTCGAGACCCACATTGGGCGGTTCCTTTGTGGAATGTTTTACTCTCAAATGTTTCACGGTTCTAGACTCCATACCAGATTTAAAACACAGTAACAACCAAAAATTAAAAGGCCCGGTTAGCTCAGTCGGTAGAGCATGAGAATCTTAATCTCAGGGTCGTGGGTTCGAGCCCCACATTGGGCGGTTCCTTTGTGAAATGTTTTACTCTCAAATGTTTCACAGTTCTAGACTCAGTACCAGATTTAAAAACACCGTAACAACCAAAAAGCAAACGGCCCGGTTAGCTCAGTCGGTAGAGCATGAGACTCTTAATCTCAGGGTCGTGGGTTCGAGCCCCACATTGGGAGATTCCTTTGTGGAATGTTTTACTCTCAAATGTTTCACGGTTCTAGACTCCATACCAGTTTTAAAAACACAGTAACAACCAAAAAGCAAACATCCCGGTTAGCTCAGTCGGTAGAGCATGAGACTCTTAATTTCAGGGTCGTGGGTTCGAGCCCCACATTGGGTGATTCCTTTGTGGAATGTTTTACTCTCAAATGTTTCACGGTTCTAGACTCAGTACCAGATTTAAAAACACAGTACCAACCAAAAAGCAAACAGTCCGGTTAGCTCAGTCGGTAGAGCATTAGACTCTTAATCTCAGGGTCGTGGGTTCGAGCCCCACATTGGGCGATTCCTTTGTGGAATGTTTTACTCTAAAATGTTTCACGGTTCTAGACTCAGTACCAGATTTAAAAACACAGTACCAACCAAAGAGCACAAGGCCCGGTTAGCTCAGTTGGTAGAGCATGAGACTCTTAATCTCAGGGTCGTGGGTTCGAGCCCCACATTGGGCGGTTCTTTTGTGGAATGTTTTACTCTCAAATGTTTCACGGTTCTAGACTCCATACCAGATTTAAAAACACAGTACCAACCATAAAGCAAATGGCCCGGTTAGCTCAGTCGGTAGAGCATGAGACTCTTAATCTCAGGGTCGTGGGTTTGAGCCCCACATTGGGCGGTTCCTTTGTGGAATGTTTTACTCTCAAATGTCACGGTTCTAGACTCCATACCAGATTTAAAAACACAGTACCAACCAAAAGTCAAACGGCCCGGTTAGATCAGTCGGTAGAGCATGAGACTCTTAATCTCAGGCTCGTGGGTTCGAGCCCCACATTGGGCGGTTCCTTTGTGGAATGTTTTACTCTCAAATGTTTCACGGTTCTAGACTCCATACCATATTTAAAAACACAGTAACAACAAAAAAGCAAGCGGCCCGGTTAACTCAGTCGGTAGAGCATGAGACTCTTAATCTCAGGGTCGTGGGTTTGAGCCCCACATTGGGAGATTCCTTTGTGGAATGTTTTACTCTCAAATGTTTCAGTGCTAGACTCCATACCAGATTTAAAAACACAGTAACAACCAAAAAGCAAACAGCCCGGTTAGCTCAGTCCGTAGAGCATGAGTCTCTTAATCTCAGGGTCGTGGGTTCGAGCCCCACATTGGGTGATTCCTTTGTGGAATGTTTTACTCTCAAATGTTTCACGGTTCTAGACTCAGTACCAGATTTAAAAACACAGTACCAACCAAAAATCAAACGGCCCGGTTCGCTCAGTCGGTAGAGCATGAGACTCTTAATCTCAGGGTCGTGGGTTCGAGCCCCACATTGGGCGATTCCTTTGTGGAATGTTTTACTCTCAAATGTTTCACGGTTCTAGACTCAGTACAAGATTTAAAAACACAGTACCAACCAAAGATCACAAGGCACGGTTAGCTCAGTTGGTAGAGCATGAGACTCTTAATCTCAGGGTCGTGGGTTCGAGCCCCACATTGGGCGGTTATTTTGTGGAATGTTTTACTCTCAAATGTTTCACGGTTCTAGACTCCATACCAGATTTAAAAACACAGTACCAACCATAACTCAAATGGCCCGGTTAGCTCAGTCGGTAGAGCATGAGACTCTTAATCTCAGGGTCGTGGGTTCGAGCCCCACATTGGGCGGTTCCTTTGTGGAATGTTTTACTCTCAAATGTTTCACGGTTCTAGACTCCATACCAGATTTAAAAACACAGTACCAACCAAAGGTCAAACGGCCCGGTTAGCTCAGTCGGTAGAGCATGAGACTCTTAATCTCAGGGTCGTGGGTTCGAGCCCCACATTGGGAGGTTCCTTTGTGGAATGTTTTACTCTCAAATGTTTCACGGTTCTAGACTCCATACCAGATTTAAAACACAGTAACAACCAAAAAGCAAATGGGCCGGTTAGCTCAGTCGGGAGAGCATGAGACTCTTAATCTCAGGGTCGTGGGTTCGAGCCCCACATTGGGCGGTTCATTTGTGGAATGTTTTTCTCTCAAATGTTTCACGGTTCTAGACTCCATACCAGATTTAAAAACACAGTACCAACCAAGCATCAAACGTCCCGGTTAGCTCAGTTGGTAGAGCATGAGACTCTTAATCTCAGGGTCGTGGGTTCGAGCCCCACGTTGGGTGGTTCCTTTGTGGAATGTTTTACTCTCAAATGTTTCACGGTTCTAGACTCCATACCAGATTTAAAAACACAGTACCAACCAAAAAGCATACGGCCTGGTTAGCTCAGTCGGGAGAGCATGAGACTCTTAATCTCAGCGTTGTGGGTTCGAGCCCCACGTTGGGCGGTTCCTTTGTGGAATTTTTTACTCTCAAATGTTTCACGGTTCTAGACTCCATACCAGATTTAAAAACACAGTACCAACCAAGCATCAAACGTCCCGGTTAGCTCAGTTGGTAGAGCATGAGAGTCTTAATCTCAGGGTCGTGGGTTCGAGCCCCACGTTGGGTGGTTCCTTTGTGGAATGTTTTACTCTCAAATGTTTCACGGTTCTAGACTCCATACCAGATTTAAAAACACAGTACCAACCAAAAAGCATACGGCCTGGTTAGCTCAGTCGGGAGAGCATGAGACTCTTAATCTCAGCGTTGTGGGTTCGAGCCCCACGTTGGGCGGTTCCTTTGTGGAATGTTTTACTCTCAAATGTTTGTTCTAGACTCAGTACCAGATTTAAAAACACAGTACCAACCAGAAAGCAAACGGCCCGGTTAGCTCAGTCGGGAGAGCATGAGACTCTTAATCTCAGGGTCGTGGGTTCGAGCCCCACATTGGGCGATTCCTTTGTGGAATGTTTTACTCTCAAATGTTTCACGGTTCTAGACTCAGTACCAGATTTAAAAACACAGTACCAACCAAAGAGCACAAGGCCCGGTTAGCTCAGTCAGTAGAGCATGAGACTCTTAATCTCTGGGTCGTGGGTTCGAGCCACACGTTGTCGTAAGGTGTTTTTCTTTTGTATTTTTTTTTAACAACCATGTATAGTAAGGCATTTTAAAAAAGATGACCATGTATGTAAGGCGTCTTTAAAAAAATGACCATGCATCGTAAGGCGTTTTTTTTTTTTTTTTTTTTTTAACAACCATGTATAGTAAGGCATTTTTAAACAGATGACCATGCATAGTAAGGCGTTTTTTTTTGTTTTTTTTAACAACCATGTATAGTAAGGCATTTTTTAAAAAGATGACCATGTATTTTATTTTATTTTTTAACAACCATGTATAGTAAGGCATTTTAAAAAAGATGACGATGTATGTAGTTTTTTAGTTTATTCATTTTTTCCTTTCGGACACATTACAGCTTACATCGATCACATCACATCATTTGCAACATTGACATCCGAAAGAAGGGCTGACGGGTAGAAGCCGAAGCTTATTCGAGACCCGTCCCCATCGACCATTACTATAACGCATCAATCATATACATTATTTAGAATAGTCATTAATTTTTATCGTTATCCATCCCATACTATCCCAGACACTGCTCGCTCAGTTCATCTTGAATGTCCGTGTGTAGATTGTGGCTAGTCCCAGTCATTTGGCACTGGTGAGTCGGTCCCCAGACGCCACCAGCAAGCCCACCCCGCCAGGCGAGCAGCCAAGGCAAGCGCAATTCTTCTCTTTCACCAGTAGGGTCTTCGCTGACCTCGGATCAGCTTTCACACATGTTGTGCTTTCCAGAAGAGTAGATCGGCTTGCATTCGGCCCATTGCTTTCAAGCAATTTCAGCACTCGATTCTGGTCAGGTAGCACCACTGGTTGCTAGCATGTTGTGGATCTGATGACTCCTGTGCGCTGCACAGCCTAGCTCACCCAGCAGAGCGGCCCACGCCAGCTGCATTCCAGGAACCAGACCACCAACCCCCATTTTGCGTATTGACAGCCGATTCATTGGAGCCACAATACAGACTTATCATGTAGCCTTGACTGTTAGAACAAATGTCCAAACTGAATTCGAGCCAGACAATATTTAGATTCAAACGGGAACAGCAATACATGTTATCAATGCAGGTGTATAAACAAGAGTTAGCCTTGGCAAAGTCAGCAAATAATCATATACAACTCCAGCTTTGGGTAATTAGTGATGTTGTTGTTGTTGTTGTTGTGATATTGTGAATTACTGTTGTCTCTCAAGCGCTGCCAATTCCTCAGCTCCTTTCACGATTCGTGTTTTTAGTTGACCAGAGTTATCTTTAGTTTGAATAAAAATTCGGCAGTCTTTTGTCCACGTGCTTTCGATAAGTCCATTCTTTCTCATTAGTCGAGCCTTTTTGGCGATGTCAGCATTTCGTTTGGTGAGGTTTTCGTTGATGTAGACATGTTTCCCACGAAGCTTGTGACGGTCTCTCAGAAGAGCAATCTTTTTCTTTCTGTCAACAAACCTGATCAGAACTGCCGGTGGTCGTGTCCCTCCAGTTGGAAGCGAAAAGCACATCTGAATGTGCGCAGGATCAACAGTTAATCCCAAATCTCTGAGTTGAAGTGTCACTTGCTGTTCCACAGTCTCGTTCCCTGAATGTTGGTCAGAATCTTCCGTGCTCGTGCTAGCCGCAGCTCTCAAAGGGCCACGGCGCGGCTTGATCTTGATACCGGTGACTATCACATCGTTGATACGAAGATTTTGTTCCAAATCATCCACTTTTTGTTCCAAGGCAACAATGCGTCGATCTTTTTCCTGTGTCTCTTTCTTCAATTGCTGTATTTCCTGAAGAAGTGGCTCAATGCTCTTCTTCATTTCAAGTAATTCGGCAACCATTCCACTGAGTTTTTTAAGAGAAGATTTTATCTCCTCAATCTCGTCAGCTCTTTTTCCGCCAGGCATTCTGCAACAATGTAGTTAAAAATCCCAATGCAAAAATCAACAAGTAGTTAGATTCACGAGCGAGTGCAGGAGCAAGTACAGATGCGTCCTTCCTCAACAGATGCGTCCTTGAAATTAGTAAGTAAAATGTAAGGCGTCTTTAAAAAAAAAAAAAAAAAAAATGACCATGCATAGTAAGGTGTTTTTTTTTTTCGTTTTTTTTTTTTAACAACAATGTATAGTAATGCATTTTAAAAAAGATGACCATGTATGTAAGGCGTCTTTAAAAAAATGACCATGCATAGTAAGGTGTTTTTTTTTCTTTCTTTCTTTTTTTTTTTTTAACAACCATGTATAGTAAGACATTTTAAAAAAAAATTACCATGCATAGTAAGGCTTTTTTTTTTTTTTTTTTTTTTTTTTTAAACAACCATGTATAGTAAGGCATTTTAAAAAAGATGACCATGTATGTAAGGCGTCTTTAAAAAAATGACCATGCATCGTAAGGCGTTTTTTAAAAAAAAATTTTTTAACAACCATGTATAGTAAGGCATTTTTAAACAGATGACCATGTATTTTATTTTATTTTTTAACAACCATGTATAGTAAGGCATTTTAAAAAAGATGACGATGTATGTAAGGCGTCTTTAAAAAAAAAAAAAAAAAAAAATGACCATGCATAGTAAGGTGTTTTTTTTTTCGTTTTTTTTTTTTTAACAACAATGTATAGTAAGGCATTTTAAAAAAGATGACCATGTATGTAAGGCGTCTTTAAAAAAATGACCATGCATAGTAAGGTTTTTTTTTTTCTTTCTTTCTTTTTTTTTTTTAACAACCATGTATAGTAGGACATTTTAAAAAAAAATTACCATGCATAGTAAGGCTTTTTTTTTTTTTTTTTTTTTTTTAAACAACCATGTATAGTAAGGCATTTTTAAAAAGATGACCATGTATGTAAGGCGTCTTTAAAAAAATGACCATGCATAGTAAGGCGTCTTAAAAAAAAAAAAAAATGACCATGCATAGTAAGGCGTTTTTTTTTGTATTTTTTTTAACAACCATGTATAGTAAGGCATTTTACAAAAAGATGACCATGTATGTAAGGCGTCTTTAAAAAAATGACCATGCATAGTAAGGTGTTTTTTTTCTTTTTTTTTTAACAACAATGTATAGTAAGGCATTTTAAAAAAGATGACCATGTATTTTATTTTATTTTTTAACAACCATGTATAGTAAGGCATTTAAAAAAAGATGACGATGTATGAAAGGCGTCTTTAAAAAAATGACCATGCATAGTAAGGCGTTTTTTTTTCTTTCTTTTTTTTTTATAACAACCATGTATAGTAAGACATTTTTAAAAAAAATGACCATGCATAATAAGGCGTTTTTTTTGTTGTTTGTTTTTTTAACAACCATGTATAGTAAGGCATTTAAAAAAAAGATGACCATGTATGTAAGGTGTCTTTAAAAAAATGACCATGCATAGTAAGGCTTTTTTTTTTTTAAACAACCATGTATAGTAAGGCATTTTTAAAAAGATGACGATGTATGTCAGGCGTCTTTAAAAAAAAAAAATTACCATGCATAATAAGGCGGGTTTTTTTTGTTTGTTTGTTTTTTTAACAACCATGTATAGTAAGGCGTCTTTAAAAAAATGACCATGCATAGTAAGGCGTCTTAAAAAAAAAAAAAAATGACCATGCATAGTAAGGTGTTTTTTTTGTATTTTTTTTTTAACAACCATGTATAGTAAGGCATTTTAAAAAAGATGACCATGTATTTTCTTTTTTTTTTTTTTTTTTTTTAACAACCATGTATAGTAAGGCATTTTACAAAAAGATGACCATGTATGTAAGGCGTCTTTAAAAAAATGACCATGCATAGTAAGGCTTTTTTTTTTTTTTTTTAAACAACCATGTATAGTAAGGCATTTTTAAAAAGATTACGATGTATGTAAGGCGTCTTTAAAAAAAAAAAAAAAAAAAAAAGACCATGCATAGTAAGGCGTTTTTTTTTTTTTTTTTTAATTTAACAACCATGTATAGTAAGGCATTTAAAAAAAAGATGACCATGCATAGTAAGGCGTTTTTTTTGTATTTTTTTTTTTTTAACAACCATGTATAGGAAGGCATTTTACAAAAAGATGACGATGTATGTCAGGCGTCTTTAAAAAAATGACCATGCATAGTAAGGCGTTTTTTTTGTATTTTTTTTTTTTTAACAACCATGTATAGTAAGGCATTTTACAAAAAGATGACCATGTATGTAAGGCGTCTTTAAAAAAATGACCATGCATAGTAAGGCTTTTTTTTTTTTTTTTTAAACAACCATGTATAGTAAGGCATTTTAAAAAAGATGACCATGTATGTAAGGCGTCTTTAAAAAAATGACCATGCATCGTAAGGCGTTTTTTAAAAAAAAAATTTTTAACAACCATGTATGTTAAGGCATTTTAAAAAAGATGACGATGTATGTAAGGCGTCTTTAAAAAAAAAAAAAAAAAAAATGACCATGCATAGTAAGGTGTTTTTTTTTTCGTTTTTTTTTTTTTAACAACAATGTATAGTAAGGCATTTTAAAAAAGATGACCATGTATGTAAGGCGTCTTTAAAAAAATGACCATGCATAGTAAGGTTTTTTTTTTTCTTTCTTTCTTTTTTTTTTTAACAACCATGTATAGTAAGACATTTTTAAAAAAAATTACCATGCATAGTAAGGCTTTTTTTTTTTTTTTTTTTTTTTTTTAAACAACCATGTATAGTAAGGCATTTTTAAAAAGATGACCATGTATGTAAGGCGTCTTTAAAAAAATGACCATGCATAGTAAGGCGTCTTAAAAAAAAAAAAAAATGACCATGCATAGTAAGGCGTTTTTTTTTGTATTTTTTTTAACAACCATGTATAGTAAGGCATTTTACAAAAAGATGACCATGTATGTAAGGCGTCTTTAAAAAAATGACCATGCATAGTAAGGTGTTTTTTTTTCTTTTTTTTTTAACAACAATGTATAGTAAGGCATTTTAAAAAAGATGACCATGTATTTTATTTTATTTTTTAACAACCATGTATAGTAAGGCATTTAAAAAAAGATGACGATGTATGAAAGGCGTCTTTAAAAAAATGACCATGCATAGTAAGGCGTTTTTTTTTCTTTCTTTTTTTTTATAACAACCATGTATAGTAAGACATTTTAAAAAAAAATGACCATGCATAATAAGGCGTTTTTTTTGTTGTTTGTTTTTTTAACAACCATGTATAGTAAGGCATTTAAAAAAAAGATGACCATGTATGTAAGGTGTCTTTAAAAAAATGACCATGCATAGTAAGGCTTTTTTTTTTTTAAACAACCATGTATAGTAAGGCATTTTTAAAAAGATGACGATGTATGTCAGGCGTCTTTAAAAAAAAAAAATTACCATGCATAATAAGGCGGTTTTTTTTTGTTTGTTTGTTTTTTTAACAACCATGTATAGTAAGGCGTCTTTAAAAAAATGACCATGCATAGTAAGGCGTCTTAAAAAAAAAAAAAAATGACCATGCATAGTAAGGTGTTTTTTTTGTATTTTTTTTTTTAACAACCATGTATAGTAAGGCATTTTAAAAAAGATGACCATGTATTTTTTTTTTTTTTTTTTTAACAACCATGTATAGTAAGGCATTTTACAAAAAGATGACCATGTATGTAAGGCGTCTTTAAAAAAATGACCATGCATAGTAAGGCGTTTTTTTTTGTTTTTTTTTTTTAATTTAACAACCATGTATAGTAAGGCATTTAAAAAAAAGATGACCATGCATAGTAAGGCGTTTTTTTTGTATTTTTTTTTTTTTAACAACCATGTATAGGAAGGCATTTTACAAAAAGATGACGATGTATGTCAGGCGTCTTTAAAAAAATGACCATGCATAGTAAGGCTTTTTTTTTGTATTATTTTTTTTTTAACAACCATGTATAGTAAGGCATTTTACAAAAAGATGACCATGTATGTAAGGCGTCTTTAAAAAAATGACCATGCATAGTAAGGCTTTTTTTTTTTTTTTTTAAACAACCATGTATAGTAAGGCATTTTAAAAAAGATGACCATGTATGTAAGGCGTCTTTAAAAAAATGACCATGCATCGTAAGGCGTTTTTAAAAAAAAAATTTTTTAACAACCATGTATAGTAAGGCATTTTTAAACAGATGACCATGTATAGTAAGGCATTTTTAAAAAAGATGACCATGTATTTTATTTTATTTTTTAACAACCATGTATAGTAAGGCATTTTAAAAAAGATGACGATGTATGTAAGGCGTCTTTAAAAAAAAAAAAAATGACCATGCATAGTAAGGTGTTTTTTTTTTCGTTTTTTTTTTTTTAACAACAATGTATAGTAAGACATTTTAAAAAAAAATTACCATGCATAGTAAGGCTTTTTTTTTTTTTTTTTTTTTTTAAACAACCATGTATAGTAAGGCATTTTAAAAAAAGATGACCATGTATGTAAGGCGTCTTTAAAAAAATGACCATGCATAGTAAGGTTTTTTTTTTTCTTTCTTTCTTTTTTTTTTTTAACAACCATGTATAGTAAGACATTTTAAAAAAAAATTACCATGCATAGTAAGGCTTTTTTTTTTTTTTTTTTTTTTTAAACAACCATGTATAGTAAGGCATTTTTAAAAAGATGACCATGTATGTAAGGTGTCTTTAAAAAAATGACCATGCATAGTAAGGCTTTTTTTTTTTTAAACAACCATGTATAGTAAGGCATTTTTAAAAAGATGACGATGTATGTCAGGCGTCTTTAAAAAAAAAAAATTACCATGCATAATAAGGCGTTTTTTTTTTGTTTGTTTGTTTTTTTAACAACCATGTATAGTAAGGCGTCTTTAAAAAAATGACCATGCATAGTAAGGCGTCTTAAAAAAAAAAAAAAATGACCATGCATAGTAAGGTGTTTTTTTTGTATTTTTTTTTTTAACAACCATGTATAGTAAGGCATTTTAAAAAAGATGACCATGTATTTTTTTTTTTTTTTTTTTTTTTTTAACAACCATGTATAGTAAGGCATTTTACAAAAAGATGACCATGTATGTAAGGCGTCTTTAAAAAAATGACCATGCATAGTAAGGCTTTTTTTTTTTTTTTTTAAACAACCATGTATAGTAAGGCATTTTTAAAAAGATTACGATGTATGTAAGGCGTCTTTAAAAAAAAAAAAAAAAAAAGACCATGCATAGTAAGGCATTTTTTTTATTTTTTTTTTATTTAACAACCATGTGTAGTAAGGCATTTAAAAAAAAGATGACCATGCATAGTAAGGCGTTTTTTTTGTATTTTTTTTTTTTTAACAACCATGTATAGGAAGGCATTTTACAAAAAGATGACGATGTATGTAAGGCGTCTTTAAAAAAATGACCATGCATAGTAAGGCTTTTTTTTTTTTTTTTTTTAAACAACCATGTATAGTAAGGCATTTTAAAAAAGATGACCATGTATGTAAGGCGTCTTTAAAAAAATGACCATGCATCGTAAGGCGTTTTTTTTTAAAAAAAATTTTAACAACCATGTATAGTAAGGCATTTTTAAACAGATGACGATGTATGTAAGGCGTCTTTAAAAAAAAAAAAAATGACCATGCATAGTAAGGTGTTTTTTTTTTCGTTTTTTTTTTTTTAACAACAATGTATAGTAAGGCATTTTAAAAAAGATGACCATGTATGTAAGGCGTCTTTAAAAAAATGACCATGCATAGTAAGGTTTTTTTTTTTCTTTCTTTCTTTTTTTTTTTTAACAACCATGTATAGTAAGACATTTTAAAAAAAAATTACCATGCATAGTAAGGCTTTTTTTTTTTTTTTTTTTTTTTTAAACAACCATGTATAGTAAGGCATTTTTAAAAAGATGACCATGTATGTAAGGCGTCTTTAAAAAAATGACCATGCATAGTAAGGCGTCTTAAAAAAAAAAAAAAATGACCATGCATAGTAAGGCGTTTTTTTTTGTATTTTTTTTAACAACCATGTATAGTAAGGCATTTTACAAAAAGATGACCATGTATGTAAGGCGTCTTTAAAAAAATGACCATGCATAGTAAGGTGTTTTTTTTTCTTTTTTTTTTAACAACAATGTATAGTAAGGCATTTTAAAAAAGATGACCATGTATTTTATTTTATTTTTTAACAACCATGTATAGTAAGGCATTTAAAAAAAGATGACGATGTATGAAAGGCGTCTTTAAAAAAATGACCATGCATAGTAAGGCGTTTTTTTTTCTTTCTTTTTTTTTATAACAACCATGTATAGTAAGACATTTTTTTAAAAAATGACCATGCATAATAAGGCGTTTTTTTTGTTGTTTGTTTGTTTTTTTAACAACCATGTATAGTAAGGCATTTAAAAAAAAGATGACCATGTATGTAAGGTGTCTTTAAAAAAATGACCATGCATAGTAAGGCTTTTTTTTTTTTAAACAACCATGTATAGTAAGGCATTTTTAAAAAGATGACGATGTATGTCAGGCGTCTTTAAAAAAAAAAAAATTACCATGCATAATAAGGCGTTTTTTTTTTGTTTGTTTGTTTTTTTAACAACCATGTATAGTAAGGCATTTTAAAAAAAGATGACCATGTATGTAAGGCTTCTTTAAAAAAATGACCATGCATAGTAAGGTGTTTTTTTTTCTTTCTTTCTTTTTTTTTTTTAACAACCATGTATAGTAAGACATTTAAAAAAAAAATTTACCATGCATAGTAAGGCTTTTTTTTTTTTTTTTTTAAACAACCATGTATAGTAAGGCATTTTTAAAAAGATGACCATGTATGTAAGGCGTCTTTAAAAAAATGACCATGCATCGTAAGGCGTTTTTTTTTGTATTTTTTTTAACAACCATGTATAGTAAGGCATTTTAAAAAAGATGACCATCTATTTTTTTTTATTTTTTTTTTAACAACCATGTATAGTAAGGCATTTTACAAAAAGATGACCATGTATGTAAGGCGTCTTTAAAAAAATGACCATGCATAGTAAGGTGTTTTTTTTTCTTTTTTTTTTAACAACAATGTATAGTAAGGCATTTTAAAAAAGATGACCATGTATTTTATTTTATTTTTTAACAACCATGTATAGTAAGGCATTTAAAAAAAGATGACGATGTATGAAAGGCGTCTTTAAAAAAATGACCATGCATAGTAAGGCGTTTTTTTTTCTTTCTTTTTTTTTATAACAACCATGTATAGTAAGACATTTTTAAAAAAAAATGACCATGCATAATAAGGCGTTTTTTTTGTTGTTTGTTTTTTTTAACAACCATGTATAGTAAGGCATTTAAAAAAAAGATGACCATGTATGTAAGGTGTCTTTAAAAAAATGACCATGCATAGTAAGGCTTTTTTTTTTTTAAACAACCATGTATAGTAAGGCATTTTTAAAAAGATGACGATGTATGTCAGGCGTCTTTAAAAAAAAAAAATTACCATGCATAATAAGGCGTTTTTTTTTTGTTTGTTTGTTTTTTTAACAACCATGTATAGTAAGGCGTCTTTAAAAAAATGACCATGCATAGTAAGGCGTCTTAAAAAAAAAAAAAAATGACCATGCATAGTAAGGTGTTTTTTTTGTATTTTTTTTTTTAACAACCATGTATAGTAAGGCATTTTAAAAAAGATGACCATGTATTTTTTTTTTTTTTTTTTTTTTTTTAACAACCATGTATAGTAAGGCATTTTACAAAAAGATGACCATGTATGTAAGGCGTCTTTAAAAAAATGACCATGCATAGTAAGGCTTTTTTTTTTTTTTTTAAACAACCATGTATAGTAAGGCATTTTTAAAAAGATTACGATGTATGTAAGGCGTCTTTAAAAAAAAAAAAAAAAAAAAGACCATGCATAGTAAGGCATTTTTTTTTTTTTTTTTTTTATTTAACAACCATGTATAGTAAGGCATTTAAAAAAAAGATGACCATGCATAGTAAGGCGTTTTTTTTGTATTTTTTTTTTTTTAACAACCATGTATAGGAAGGCATTTTACAAAAAGATGACGATGTATGTCAGGCGTCTTTAAAAAAATGACCATGCATAGTAAGGCGTTTTTTTTGTATTTTTTTTTTTTTAACAACCATGTATAGTAAGGCATTTTACAAAAAGATGACCATGTATGTAAGGCGTCTTTAAAAAAATGACCATGCATAGTAAGGCTTTTTTTTTTTTTTTTTTTAAACAACCATGTATAGTAAGGCATTTTAAAAAAGATGACCATGTATGTAAGGCGTCTTTAAAAAAATGACCATGCATCGTAAGGCGTTTTTTTTTAAAATTTTTTTTAACAACCATGTATAGTAAGGCATTTTTAAACAGATGACCATGTATTTTATTTTATTTTTTAACAACCATGTATAGTAAGGCATTTTAAAAAAGATGACGATGTATGTAAGGCGTCTTTAAAAAAAAAAAAAAAAAAATGACCATGCATAGTAAGGCGTTTTTTTTTTTTTTTTAATTTAACAACCATGTATAGTAAGGCATTTTAAAAAAAGATGACCATGTATGTAAGGCGTCTTTAAAAAAATGACCATGCATAGTAAGGCGTTTTTTTTTTTTTTTTTTAATTTAACCCTTGTGCCATTTGCTTAGCCAAATATGTAAATTAGGAGTTGATTGTGCAGGGGGAAAACAAAAAAAAACAAAAAAACAAAAAAAAATGAGCCACGGCTTTGGAAAACTGGGGGACCGTCAAAATGCGAGTGTGCCAACATTTCTCAGCCATTGCATGAGGGAGATATCTATTATAATATCCCTGGAATTGGCGTTAGCCAACCGCGTAACATTAATGTACATTATAAGTGACATTTTTGGACCGATTGGACACTGCATGTATTTTATTGCAATTTCCGTGATTTCTGCATGAAATCCTTCTATGGACATTCCTCGACGGTGCCATGGCCATGAGAAAGATTTCGCACCCCAAATCCACCAGGTGGCGGTAGAGGCCAATTAATGATTTTCCTTGCAAACGCCGCACTGATTCCAGCACGCCATATTCCACACAGACTTATTTCTTCGTGCTTTTTACTGATTGTGCATTCGACAGGATGTTAGTGGATGCGCGTGCACGTTAGTGGGCGCGCGTGCGTGTTCGTGGATGCGCGTACACGCGCGCCACTTATATTTTTGTGCAGAAAAAGGTATTGCGAGCTATTGACTTATGTTTCGTGTTGGGATATGCTGTTTGTTTGTCTGCATGGACGTGGGAAGCACGTTCCCTAGTGGGAGGGGTCGAATGGCAATGCTCTTTGCCGTTGTTATGTCCCCAAAATGAGCCACTGTTAGAGGTGGGCGTCGTTGCAATACAGCGGTTTTCCTCAGTGTGTGAAGGCTGTTATTTAATTTTTTTTTTCTCTTTCTTCACTTCAGAACTTCAGAATTAATAGCGTGCATATTCCACACGCATGCACAGTTCGATCATCCATTTTGAACAGCCGAGCATTGACATTTGCTCTGCCAAGGCTGCAGGGGGCAGGCGTGCCATTGTGGCCAAACGTGCGTGCAACGTGGAGGTGACGTATTTCCCTTCGTGCATTCTTCAAAACATGGCAAGGAGCATGGATCGGTGAAAACAATAAGCAGAAGGGATAAGACAAAACAAAAAAAACGTTTTTTTTTTGCAACTTATGAAGTGTAACATGTAACGGTTGTCGAGATGAATTCCTCGTCGGTTATCTTATCTGGCCGTTGCATTTCTACGTGTGAAAGTGCTAAGCTTCGATTTTTATTCGGCTAGTTTGTATTCACAACAACGTGCTAACGTGCTAAGAGGCTAACGTGCACGAGACATGAGCTTCCTGGATCTAAGGAAAAGAACGGCGATCGGAGACACAAAAAGCTGCAAATGCAAGTTGGCAAGTAAGTACTTCTACAAAATAAACATAAACGAACATATGAGCACGTCCTGGAATGCCGCGGGGGCCGTGTAGCTTCCCAACGGTATGTAGCTCGTCGCTGTGTTGACTTCCGTTCGCCGGATACAATTGGATACAGGCGGTGTAAATTTATCCGAAAAACACGCACGATTTCCGGGTAAAGTAAACGGACGGATCGGTGTAATGGAGCTTTTTCTTTCCGTTATTTGTCCGGAACCGTACGTCCTACGGGGAAAATGACACATATCTGACACATATCTGGAACCGTGAGCACAAGAGATACGTGGCTCGTTGAAGTGCGACGCCGGATATGGGGGTGTAAATCGGGCCTTCCTGTACCCGAAAATCAAACACAATTTGCGGCTAAAGTCACGGAGGGTCCCGGTGCCGCTCCGGAGCCCCACAAAAAGTACTTTTTTCCCCAAAGTTTTCTATCAAAGCTACCGTGTTGCCTGATGCTCTAACTATGTCATATGAAAGATTCAAATTTATTTCTTTATTATACATATATACAACACAGTTAATTTTCTTCATAATCTATTATTTGGCTTCTGTTGTCCTATGGTGGGGGGAAATAATAATAATAAATAAATATACTATATTTATGCATAGTTTTGATGCCAATGAACATTTTGGGTGGTTGAAAGAAAAAAAAATGTTAAAAAATGACTTAGTTATCACACCTCAAAGTAGAATTACTTATTTGGCTAAAATGTACTCTTCGAGGGTGTTCTGAGTTAAATTGCCATTGTCAAAAAATTTGGCATGCATTGAAAAAATTGTTGTTATAACTTATTGCCTTATTCGAAGCTCTAATTATGTCATATGAAGTATTAATTTTTTATTTATTTTTTATACATGTATACAGCACAGTTCGTTTTCTTCATAGTCCATTCTTTGGGCTTGTATTGTCCTAAGAGGGGGGAATACATAAAAAAAAAAAAAAACTTCATATGTATGGATAGTTCTGATGCCAATGAACATTTTGAGTGGTTGAAATAAAAAAAAATGTTAAAAATTGACTTAGTTATCACACCTCAAAGTAGAATTACTTATTTGGCTAAAATGTACTCTTCGAGGGTGTTCTGAGTTAAATTGCCATTGTCAAAAAATTTGGCATGCATTGAAAAAATTGTTGTTATAACTTATTGCCTTATTCGAAGCTCTAATTATGTCATATGAAGTATTAATTTTTTATTTATTTTTTATACATGTATACAGCACAGTTCGTTTTCTTCATAGTCCATTCTTTGGGCTTGTATTGTCCTAAGAGGGGGGAATACATAAAAAAAAAAAAAAACTTCATATGTATGGATAGTTCTGATGCCAATGAACATTTTGAGTGGTTGAAATAAAAAAAAATGTTAAAAATTGACTTAGTTATCACACCTCAAAGTAGAATTACTTATTTGGCTAAAATGTACTCTTAGAGGGTGTTCTGAGTTAAATTGCCATTGTCAAAAAATTTGGCATGCATTGAAAAAATTGTTGTTATAACTTATTGCCTTATTCGAAGCTCTAATTATGTCATATGAAGTATTAATTTTTTATTTATTTTTTATACATGTATACAGCACAGTTCGTTTTCTTCATAGTCCATTCTTTGGGCTTGTATTGTCCTAAGAGGGGGGAATACATAAAAAAAAAAAAAAAACTTCATATGTATGGATAGTTCTGATGCCAATGAACATTTTGAGTGGTTGAAATAAAAAAAAATGTTAAAAATTGACTTAGTTATCACACCTCAAAGTAGAATTACTTATTTGGCTAAAATGTACTCTTAGAGGGTGTTCTGAGTTAAATTGCCATTGTCAAAAAATTTGGCATGCATTGAAAAAATTGTTGTTATAACTTATTGCCTTATTCGAAGCTCTAATTATGTCATATGAAGTATTATTTTTTTATTTATTTTTTATACATGTATACAGCACAGTTCGTTTTCTTCATAGTCCATTCTTTGGGCTTGTATTGTCCTAAGAGGGGGGAATACATAAAAAAAAAAAAAAAACTTCATATGTATGGATAGTTCTGATGCCAATGAACATTTTGAGTGGTTGAAATAAAAAAAAATGTTAAAAATTGACTTAGTTATCACACCTCAAAGTAGAATTACTTATTTGGCTAAAATGTACTCTTAGAGGGTGTCACTGATTCCAAGGCACAAGGGTTAACAACCATGTATAGTAAGGCATTTTAAAAAAAGATGACCATGTATGTAAGGCGTCTTTAAAAAAATGACCATGCATAGTAAGGCTTTTTTTTTTTTTTTTTTTTTAAACAACCATGTATAGGAAGGCATTTTTAAAAAGATGACCATGTATGAAAGGCATCTTTTTAAAAAATGACCATGCAAAGTAGGGAATTTTTTTTTTCTTTTTCTTAACAACCATGTATCGTAAGGCATTTTAAAAAAGATGACCATGTAGGTAAGGCATCCTAAAAAAATGGTGCGGTTTTTGTATATTAAGGCGTTTTTCTAAAGCAACCATGAATATAGTAAGGTGTTTGTTTTATTTAAACCACAATGTACAATGTATAGTAAGACGTTTTTTTTAAATTACCATTCTTTTTTCAAACGGCATTTTAAAGATAACCTTGTATCACAAAGCATCTTAAAAAAAGAAAAAAAAAGAAAAAAAAGAAAAACAAAAAGAAAGTGTATGGTATCGTGTATAGTAAGGGCTTGCTTAGTCATTTAAAAAAACAAAAAAAACAATGCCTCACTATACATGCCCCCCCATTATTTCTGTAAAATGACATTTTTTCCTGTGTTATAGTATGTTGAGGAACCAACAAAATGAAAGGAAAATATATGGTTGTTTGTTTTGCATGCACATTTATTCAATTTCTCCATCTAACGAGCTTGTTCTGCTGTCAAAGAAACATAACAAATTCATAACAAATTTCAAGACCTTTAGAACACATATACCGCTCATAAAAACTCAACTTTTTTCTTTTTTTTAATATTTAAAAACATTTAAATCTTGATTTGAAAGAAAAGACCACAAGTACAATCTCTAATCTACACAAACATAATCCTTGCAAAAACAGGTCATTAATCCACAACAATTTTGAAGCTGAACATTTCGCCCTTGCAGTCACTGATATGTTCCATATTCTCACATCAGCAGGCACAATTGCATATGTACATGCAATTTTTCACTCCACCTTCTGTTGTTGAAACAGGATTCTACACCCACTCTCACCAACAAAGTGCGTTTTTGCCTTTGCACGCACACATTAACTGGTTTTATTCCAGTTGACGTTAAACATGAGGTGTGTCTTTCAATCATTGACTATTCAGGCATAAGTAAACGATATCGCGTGCAAGTTGATTGCCGTTGTTGCAAACTTTTTTTTTGCCGTCATGCCAAAAGTCAGATGTGTTTTTAAGACATTCAAAGGGGCGAAAACTGGATCACAATCGTAGGAATGAAGAACATCATTCTTCATAAAAATAGAAAAACAGTAGCTTATGTGTTGAAATGATGCGCGCAGCAGTGAAATGCGCTGCTGGTCCAAAGCCTGTCGAGCCTCCTGAGACTCTTCCAAGATGGACCACGTCCTCCGTCAGACATACTGCTGAGGGTTCTGCGCGGTGGAGGCGCTCGAAGCCAGGCTCTTGGTGGCTCCTTTCGCCTTGTCCGAGGTTTCCTTCACCGAACCCCGGAGCAGCCGCTGCGGCGCCTCTCCTGCGTCCGCACAAAACAAAACGCACAAAACCAAAACATGTGAGTTTATTGAGACAGCGTCTATTTGTGTCTGACCTGACCTGAAACCACCCCGCCGACAACACTCCACGTCGGAGGACATGCCGCTACAACAAGCTCATGAGTCACACGGAAAGGTTTCAACGGGCCGAACGTGCGCAAGAGGTGTTTGCTTGCTATTTTTAGACCAACACTTTGGGATTTGGTCCCGGTGCGTGTTGCATGCTGGCACAGGGAGGGCAGTACAGTATGAGACATTATTATTATTAGGATACTCGTAGACATCCACTGTGGTGCTAGACATCAATAAAAAGTAGTGGTAAGCATGATCTGGAGTGACGCCACACATCAACTGGAGGGATAACCCCAATGGTACGAAGCATCATCCAGGGTGGTGCTAGACAAAACCAAAACTGGTACCAGATACTTAGAAATAATTGATGGCAGGGATTGATAAACATCAACTATTGTGACTAGACACCTCTTGGAAAGTTCTAGACGATATTAAAGCGATGCTAAATGATATCCATCCAGCTAGAGTGCTAACTCTCAATTCATGGGTCAACACACTGAGCATTAGCATTAAGATAGTGGATTAAAGGCTTGTTTTAAAACACACAAAGTGTAACTGTATTTGTTTTAGGTTTTATTTGAAAGTAAACTTGAACTGGGTGTGGTATTAAAACAGCTTGAAGCCTCTCCAAGAATTTGTCGCTGTTTGCCAAAGTTCTCAGTCGAGTTCACTGCCACCGTGCTCACATAACTCACGATGGTGCTCACAAGAAAAATAAAATAAAAATTAAGGCCAAATGATGGTTCAAATTTCAAAACATTCAAATTTACACGCACAAAAACAAATACTGGGTTATTTTGCTAACCTACTCACTGGGTAGCTGTGGATTTTGAGCAGGTTGGGTTAATCGGGTTTGACTAATCTATATACACGACTGGATAGCCGCTAGGCCAAGACTTTTGAAGCCACGAGGCCGCCATATTGCTCCTCCCAATCAACTTTTCTCTGCATACGATCCTATACATTTACAGCATTGAAATTGGAGAACATTTGAGACAGTGCTTAGTAGAAATGTTTTAAATTTATTAAAACATAAACAAGAGACTTCAGACATTTTACAACTTGCCTTAAATGCGTGTATAAATTATATGCTTGATGATGTTTAGTACAGGAGGAAACGTTTGTGTATATATATATATATATATATATATATATATATATATATTGTTTTTTAATTAAATAATTATAACTGTAATTCAACAAAAGATGCCTCTAAAGAACTAAGCAATAAAAAAGGAGGTCTTCAAAGCAGCAGATACTGTGCACTTGTTAATTATTTATTTTTTTACTTGTTAAGAAGTAGTGACCACCCCACCCCGCCCCGCCCCCGCCCTCATACTAACTGCCTACAAGCTGAAAATGTCGCATCTGTACATATACCATACAGTTTGCTTGCAAGGTGGGAGGAGCAAGATGGCCGCCCTGTGACTGTGACTGTGGCTATCCAAAAATGGTTTCGACCTAGCTGATTGGGTTAGCTGAAGAGCTGGCAGCCATTTTAGACAGTTTTGCTGCGTCTTCAAGTTGAAATAAAAAAATAAAATAAAAAAAATAAAAACTCCTCTTCAAAATGTATTAGAAAATGATGGTAATGAAATGTGACCCATTTCTTGGGACCTTTAAACAAGTACGAGCACTCTTGTCCCAATGTGCTGTCAAACAACCGATTGTACTCACTACTACTACGTCGCCGCTTCTCCACTGTCACACGTGCACACACTCACTCGTCTGCTACATGTGAACCCGCTGGATGTGCGCAGGCCACAACATTAGGCACACCGGCACCACCGAACGACATCAAACGCGAGCGCTTTGCATTGAAGAGATCTCGCCTTCAAGTGTCGCCCCGGCATCGAGCGTACCTGATGTTGTGACCGGCTCTGCCACACAGGCGTACTCACCAGGCCGCTCAGCCTGAGGCCGACGTCTGAAGGTGGCGTCGACAGAGGCGGCGGTGGGACAGATACACAACGGTGGGATAGCGATGATGCATCGACATCACATACATACACGACACACACTGACATGGCATGCAATTTGCAACAGTTTTTTTTCCTTCTATTTCTACCACTGTAATCTGGAGGTTAGGTGTTATTTAAAATCAATAACCAGGCCAACTTAACCTTATGCAAAAATTTGTATTTTTTATTTATTTATTCTGCATTAAAGTGGAAGTTTCTTTGCAATAATATGTTCTATGTGCCTCCACTAATCTAAACACAAGATTCTGATACTGCATTTGTGGAATATGAATTCAACAGAAAAATCTGCCCATTTTTATCCATCTCAGGGGGCGGCCATTTTGTCCTGTGCTGCCACCTGCTGTCGACTGAAATTGACGTCAAAGTGGCCACGGGCTCAGTTTGCGAACATCACTTGGGCTGCGCAGGCACATACACATGCAACACATAGTCTGACTCGAGCAAAAGGGAAACTGAATCATCTCCGTGCATTCTTACAAATCTTAACTCATGGAATCAACACATTAGCTCTCCCCCAAATACACTGATGAATTCATATTCCACAAACACAATATTTACAACACTGTATTTACACTTGTGACAGAACATAAAAGAAAAATTGGAACTACAGTGGCAAATCAACTTCTATAATGGTAGCACATAACCTCACTGATCTATTGAATCAATTCCACATTCACATTTGCGCAATAATAGATTGCAACTTCAAAACAATTTCATGCTTGTGTTTTTCTGTGTTGTGGTCCTGTCACGCTTTTCTCCCAGTAATTAACTAGGCACCGTTGTGGTTTATGAAGTGGATTTAGTGGCGTGGACCAACCTTGCAGGTTTGACAGCGCGTATTCCAGCCCTTTCATGGCTTTCGCTTGGTTGCTTTTGAAGCGGGCCAATCCAAACTCCTGAGTGTGGACAAAAAAAAAAAAAAAAAAAAAAAAACAGGAAACGGCTTTACATGGAAGACAGATATGAAGAGCATAACTTCCTGTTTTGAACTTCTGAAGAATTTTTGTGCCCTGCGGAGAACAATTTTACTTGGATTTTCTTGCACATAGCAGAGGTGCGTAAACAAACGTTTCATGTGCACGTTTATGAACCTGGTTGAATAAAGAGACAAAAAATATGAAGGCACCTGGATGGGTCTGGAGAAGCCGTAAATGCTGGAGGAGATCCACGCCTCTCGTTTCAGCTGGGTGACGTCCGGCTGTTCCGGCGAGTCTCGGAAAACGCATCGCTCTTCCACTGACTGGCGAAAAAACAGAAAATAAAAGTTCAAGAAAGCACTTTTAACTCATTCACTGCCAGCCCAGTAAAAATGGATCTTTGACGTAGGGCTGCTCGATTATGGGGGAAAAAAAATAATAATCACGATTAATCAAACGGTTATTTATGTTTTGGCACAAAACAAGAAAATGTTTAAGTGTTTAAAAATATTAGGACCAAATTTAAAAAAAAAATAGAAACACTATAATTAAGTTTTGGACCAAACAGAATTTATAATAATATATATTTATTTATATTGTCAAAAACGTGAAAGTTGGAGTGCAGCACTGTGCTGTCGAGCAATATTTGTTTTATTTTTTGATACAAATCAAGAAAATTTTTAAACATAAATAAATATTAAGACAAATAAAATTATTCGAAACACTATATTTATGCAAGTTCCTTTTGGATGAAACAAAATTGATCAAATTAGTTATTTTAAAATTTAAAAAAAAAGGTGCAAATGTATAAATTTAAACAAATCTTCTTAGTTTGTGATTATGCTGATTTTGTAATTGTGGAGTGTAATAATTGAAATTATAATTGAATTTCGATTAATTGCACAGCCCTACTTTGACGTGTATAGCCGTCAATGGCACTGAATGAGTTAAAGAAACAAAAATAATCATTTTTTTTTCTGTTAATAGCTTTTTCGGTTTCATTGGTTTTAGTATTATTTAGTATTCAATGTTAGATTAAAAAAAGGGACATTCAATGCAAGAAAGGATCTTCTCACCATGAGAGTAGTGTGGTTGAGGTTCCACGTGTAGGTTGTCAGACTCCGACTGATCGGGTCCACGATGGAGTCCTCCACAATGTAGACGGAGCGCGACATGCCGGCGGGGAAGAAGCGCTCAGCCCAGCGGGGCAGCCGGTTGGTCTTGGTGAGCAGGCGTCTGGACAGGAGCCTGTGGTCCGCGGTCACCTCGCGGTACACGACATCCTCCGTGAGGACGTGAGTGCTGGACAATAAAATGATGTTTTAAATGCTTTTGGCGCTTTTGCTTGTGATTTAGCATGACGGTGGATTTACCTGAAGGGGTTAGGATAGCGTTGCCAAAATGCTGACACGACATGGTCCCAAGTGCTGTTGATGTCACTTTTGCTAGTAAAGTACTTGACCATTATTGTCCTGTTGGTCATCCGACTGACGTGTCAATTTGTAGTCACTTGTTGTGACGGCACAAAATGACAATTGGGATGCTGACTCCATCCAAAGTCTACAGGACGGTCCTGCAGAGGTGAAAAGACACGGGGACACTATGTATTTAATGGGGACACATTATGGACGAATCATTTTTTAATTGCTTGTTTTATTGTAGTATTGAGTGCCTGGCCAACCTTCACGTTAAGGTGTACCAGCGCCATCTAGAGGATTGGAATTTTACAAAACTTTTAATAGCAATGTCTCTCACCCTAAAATAAGCGGTTCGGTTCAAGTTTGTTTATGGGAAAGGATGTTTTTGTACATGCAAGTGAGGTCAGAGTGCGCAAGGACACAATACTGATAAGAGTATCACGTGGTATCGTAGTTGATCGGCTAAAGGTTATTTCAATAGCATGCTAATGTTGCTAAAGCTAAACGACGGCGAGCGCCGAGCCAATGAAACGCTCACATATAATGTACGAATATCGCTGACGTTTTCGGCGTGATTGTTGTCATTTCATATTGGGACGAGAATACAATAAACGAGACGGAAGTTGGCTCGCAAGGAGAAGCAGGGCAAACGCCGCCGGCGACAATTCAGGAAACGATCAACATTTACCTGTTAGCTCCACAAATGAAATGATTGCCCAAAATATACCCGGAGTGGGTATTTTGAATCTTCTTCAAGCGTCTTGGTGTGCAGCGGATACTAAGCCATGATTAGCCATTTTATACTCAAGACATCGCGTTGAAAGAAACGCATTTACGCGCTCTCGCCTGTAGACAGCAGTGTTTTGTTTGCTAGTTTTGCGTGGGGTAGTCTTCTTCTTCTTTTTTTCCCGGCGGTTGGTAAACAACTTTTGGAGCATTACCGCCACCTTCTGAAATGGAGTATGCTCTGTAATTCTATTGTCTTGTCTGACACAATTCGAATACTTTCTGTATTCTCTTAAAAAAAATAAAAAAATAAATAAATAATATATATATATATATATATATATATATATATATATATATATATATATAAAAATTACACTAAAATTACAGGTGAGGACAAAAGGGCCCAAGGTCATCTGCCATTTGGCCCTTAAATCCACAGACATCTATGCTGTGTATTGACATTAGAACTATCTATCTTAGTGGTAACAAGCAATTCATATTTAGCCTAGATATCCTAATTTTATTTCTGTCAAATGATTAAAACATTACTGGTAAAACAATAGTAAAATTATGCATATTCTCAAACACAAAGTATTGCTATGCAACCCTGTTACTGTAATTTGAGGAATTTCACAAAAATTTAATTTGCATTATTTTTTTTTTATTTTCTAAACACACAAATGGTCATTTTCTGTCCTTGTACTGTATTACGACGAGTATGAACTACCACAATCATTGTGGGCGTCACGTATAAAAAGAGGCCCGGAAATCCCTTTCCCAGTCCTTATCTTGTTGTTCTTTTCTCCGACGTTCCGCTTTGGTCTTTCCTTTCTGTTGGAGCTCGTCTTTCGCTGCACGCGCTGTTTTCACCGCGTCCCGATCGCCCGCTTTGAAGTGAGTCACTCTGGCTCTTGTCATCGCCCCGTAACCGAGGCCTTTCTGGTCCCTCTTCAGGACTGTGGCCACGGGTCGCCTGGGCCCCCGCCCCTCCGGACCCAAACCACCGCCAGGGCTCCAGCCACAGCTGAGCATCATCTTGTAACTGTTGGCGGAGGGTGGGAGACAGTAGTAGGGGGCTGGTGGGGGGCGTTTCATATTGAACTGATGCAGCGTGGAGGACAGGTGTGTTGACAGGCCGCTTGTGTACTCCACACTGCACACTTCGCACCACTGAGGCTGGGCCGGGCTGAGGAAACACAAAAGACATGGTTTAAAATAAGAGTTGGGCATTACGACAATATTGTTGTTTGAATTGAACTACTGTAGTCAATTAAATTGTTCACTATATTCTAATTAATTCAGGTTACACTATTAAATATTTCCGGTGCTTCTCACACGTCAGCAAGGAATGTTAGCTAACCTGCTATTAGTCGGTCTTGGTGGACTCCTCCCATAGCTCTCCAGCTCCTCCAACACCCCGCCGTGACCCGCTGAAGGAACAAGGTGATCGATCATGTGACCAGTACACACACAGTCATATGATCAATAAAAGGCAGATGTTTATATACCTTCCGAGGCGAGATCTTTGGCATCCCGACCCTGAGTGTCAACAACGCCCACCCAGGCGGCGCCTTGCTCCAAAAGCAGTTTGACGGCAGCTCTTTGTCCCGACCAGCTTGCGCACATCACACCTGTCCAGAAAAAAGTATCCTGGAATACAAATGGCATAAATGTGTAAAGATTTCTTGAGCAGCAATTTAATGAAACGGCACTGATATGTCGAGATTTATAGAATAATACATTTGCACTAGACACAACCTTGGTCATTTCAATTAACATTTCATGGAATATTGCTTCAGTGGAAAAAAAATTGGGGTTGTTGCTCTTTAGAATTTCTTGTGTCAAAAAGTACATGGAGCTACTATTCTCAAAAAATTTTTTTTTGATTGTATTACAAATGAAACTTTACAATGTTATCATTTTTGTGTTTTTCTGCCGATAATTGTTTGCGAAATCATCCATTCACCGTCAGTCACAAATGAGACTGTGACCTACCTGGAAGTTGATGTCCACCCCTTTCGACAGCAAATCTTTCAGCCCAGCGAGGTCTCCATCTTGGGCACAGCGCAGCAGCTTGAGACCCTGGAGCTCCGAGGACATTTCAGAGTTGACGTGTCCGCCTGTCGTCTCACTTGTTGGGTTGCTGTCCCCTCCTCCAGTCGCTCTTCTTTCCACCACCACGGCACCTGTTTCAGTCCTCCTCCTGTCTCTTTTGTTGGAACCCCTGTTCGTTCGCTTGTTTCGATGATGTCCACATTGTTCTTTGAAAGTCATTTTATCATCTTTTAGGAGGTTTTCGTAGAACTGTCTGGCCTCTTGTCCGCCGGACGTTCTGCATGTTTGAGAAAGTGATTGCTCAAGCGCATCTATGCTGAAAATGTCCTGTTTTCTGGCAGGGGTAAAACCTAACACCGCCATTGTGATTGAATACATCCACAACTTATTGTATGCCCCCGTGACAATATGTGATACACATATTAACAATGACAAGCGAAGTCTGACAACAAGCTAACACAGTAGCACGAGCTAATACTTTTCTCGGGAAGTGGAGCCTTTTTTTTAGTTAGTTAGCGAGCGTCACGACAAATTTATTATTGTCCACTCTTAAAATAGCTTTTGTTCAAAAGACGCGACAATGCGTCGCTACAATAAACGTTAGCGCTAGCTAACACGCTCAGAACTGCTCCAACCTCAATGAGTTTTCTAATAATAATAATAATAATAGTCCCAATTTTCAACAGAATGCCGACATCGCAACAATTAGACTTCAGACACACCACCGTCATTATTAACGCTGTTTCAACATCTTGTTCTTAAAATCAGCGGAACTGGTGAAAGGACATTAGCACTAGTACAGCAATATTTCGACTAGCGTTAGCATTTTTTCTTCGTTGGTTAAAAATAGAGCGGTGTTACGCCGCTCAAGATTGAGTGCTGCCCCCTACTGATTGATTAGTATTCACGAGTTTCGCGTGTTTTTTTTTTTTTTTTTTTTTGGTACCTTCACTTTTATGAGACAAGAGTTTTGTTTTCACAGCTTTAATGCAACGATTGTTGCAATGACTGCACATAATATAAATTTGGTTAATATATTTTACAGACTCAAAAACCCCTGACATATTGCAGTAAATTTTACTGGCGCTTTTAGGGGTACATTACAATATTTTATTTTCAGCCTGTGTACAAGTACTTAAGTTTGCATACTTGCTAACCAAATATTGTTAAGTAATCCAATTATGTCTTGCCGCTGTGATGTTTTTTTTTTGTATTTTATTTGAATCAAAAACTGTTTGAAAAACACTTCTCTTGAATAGGGCACACGTTTTTATTGAAATATATCACTATTTACAGTAACAACAACACGCCATTTCAGCTATGAGCCACTATGTCAAAGGAGTACATAGCTGAGCCAAATAAGAATGTAGAGTCCGGTGCGTGTCAAATACAAACTAAAGAGAGTAAAAAACAACGCAAGGCAGTTTCTTGAGATTACCACATTAAAACAATAATAATAAAAATGACAACTGCTCTCATACGTACGTCACGCAGTATCTCTTTAACTGGAGTACACAGGACGGCAGCAGTCTCGGTCACCGCCCAAGTTGTTCATCCATTTTGCAAAGCGTATTTTGTAGTTGCCTAATACAGTCATCATCCGTGTTCTTTTAAAATATATCCAATATCCATACAGTTGACATCGTTCCAACTGAGAAGGTGCTGTACATGCCACAAGCTAATATAGCAACACAGTATTTTGCGAAACAATATAAGTATGGTGCAAATAAAATTAACATTTGTGGCAAAATTATTATTTTTTCTTGCAATCAACTGTCATGTTTTTCTATTTCCACCAAGCGGTCCATTTTAGTTTGTTAAATTACACTTCCATTGTTTTACAGTAATGGTTACGAACAACACGCAACAGTTGTTGGGTGGCATAAAAATGTCATCATGCAGGCCCACTCAATCACCTCTGAACTTCCTCGTTTTCCATTTCTCAAATGTTTTACACCAAGCACTCAAGAACTTCTTAGCTCTCCAAGTACTGTCTTGATGTCTGTCCAACATTAAAAAAAAGTAACGCCTGTTATCGCACTGAGGGTGCGAACGTTTACGAAGGTAGTAAATGCTGATTTCTCGTGTGGATTTGTTTGCAATGTTTGCTAAACATTCGCCTAATGTTTGAATAGTTTAAACCATTAAAACTGTTGGCGAGATATGTTTACCGAACTAAGGCACTTACTATAGATAAATGTTTCAAAACAGACAGTTCAACATGATACAATGCTAATGTATTGTACTGTGTTAAACAATTTAGAAAAACGAAACAAAACTGTACTTTAAAAGTAAAAGTACTGTTAAAAAGAGTTTAGACATGCTGAATACATACTACAGTTATCAGACTCCCATTAGTTACATTTAATTCTGTGATTCTTTCGTGTACCACAAGAGGGAGCCCACGTACCACTATCGGTACTCATACCACAATCACGACTTCACTGCCGTGTTAGCATGTTCTGACTCGTACAAATTCGGGTCACATCGCTGCCCTGGGGACGGATCTCTGTCGTAAAGCGAAGACCTCCCGCAGTTCCGAAATATCTGAACCAAACTGTCGTTGCTAAGCTAGTGGAAACACACTGCTGTCTGTTGATTTGTCCATCTTCTGAGTTACAACTGACCGTAATGAATGGGAAAAACCAAAAAAAACAAAAATTGCAACTGTAAATTACAAGGGAAGCAGGATTTATGTTTCTTGGACACGGATATGGCACTTTACCATTTTTTGTATTTTATGATTAGTCAGTCAAATTACACATTGCCTTTACTAGTACGGGTTAGTATGATGCAAACATGATTTCTTTATCTGTGATGCTGCCTTTGGTGGAAACTAAAGCCTGCGTGATCAAGATTTTACTGTTCTGAACCGTAGCCTAGCCTAGTGTAGCGTTTGGTGGAAACATGTCTTGGCGGGTTACATGATCAATGCTGCTTCAAAATGACGTCATTTACTAAAGTTGACAGAGCTCTCACCAATCTGTAGTAGAAACCAGTTCAGAGTCTTTCGGGTGGAACTTATTGATGTGTCTGTTTCTGTCTCCCGTCTGCCTGAAGGTCTGCATGCAGTGGGGACACGAGTACGGCCTCTCGCCGGTGTGTATGCGAGCGTGCACCATCAGCTTGTGCTTGCTGATGAAGGTTTTATTGCAGCTGACGCACGTGTACGGCCGGTCGCCCGTGTGGTAGCGCTGGTGCATCCTCAGCTCGGTCATGCGGCCGTAAGTCCTGCCGCAGTCGGCGCACTCGAAGCTGGGCGGCGCGTCCATGTGCCGCCTGCTGTGCAGCCGCAGTCCGCTGGCCGAGCGGAAGGTCTTGCTGCACTGGGAGCAGGCGAAGGGCTTCTCGCCCGTGTGCGAGTACATGTGCTGCTTGAGGTTGGCGGCCGTGACGAAGCCGTTGCCGCAGTGCGGGCACAGGTGCGGCCGCACGCCCGTGTGGATGCTCTGGTGCTTTTCCAGCTTGCTGGCGTTGAGGAAGGAGCGGCCGCAGATGTCGCAGCTGAGCGGCGCCTCGCCCTTGTGGCCCTCCATGTGCGCCGTCAGCTCGGCCAGCGCGGCGAAGGCGGCGTCGCAGCGCGTGCACTTGTACGGCCGCTCCTTGCGGAACTTGCGGTGCTTGAGGCGGTGGCGCTCCAGCTCCTCGCTGTCCACAAAGGTGTCCCTGCAGTAGGTGCACTGGTGTGGCCTCTCCTTGGTGTGCGTCTGGAGGTGATACTTGAAGGTGCTGTGCTTGAGGAAGATGCCGTCACAGTGCGGACATTTGCTCTCGCGCCGGTCGTGCATCTCCACGTGGCGCTTGTACTGCGCCGGCTTGCTGAAGTGCCTGCTGCACACGGCGCAGTGGTAGTGCTCGCCTTTGTGCTTCTCCTCGTGCCGCCTCAGCACCGCCTCCACCTTGAACCTTCGGCCGCAGACGCTGCACAGGTAGACGGCGTTGTGCGCCTCCATGTGCGCCTTCAACTCCTCGCGGCTGCCGAAGCTCCGGTCGCACCGCAAGCACGTCCCGCTCTTCTCCTTGGCGTGATTGAGCAGATGCCTCTTGAGGTGCTCGGCCTCCGGGAAGTTCTTGTGGCACTCGGCGCAGGTGTAGCACTCGTTCTTGGCCACCCGGTAATGCATCATGATGTGCCTCTTCAAGTGGTAACGCCGCCGGAACACTTTGCCGCACTCTTCGCAGATGAGCGAATGAGGGCTGTGCGGGATCATGGTATGCGACTTGAGGTGGAGCTCCAATTGGGCTTTCTCCTTGAAGCTCTTCTTGCAGGCGGGACAAGTCAGCTCTTTGCCCGAGTGCATCTTGCGGTGCTCCTTCAGCTGCACCCAGCTGGCGAACCCCTTGCCGCACTTTTGGCAGCCGTACTGCCGCACGCCGTGCTGCCGCCTCATGTGGCGGTTGCAGTGGTACGACTGGCTGAAGGTGATGGAGCACATCGTGCAGCGGAAGGGCTTCTCTTTGGTGTGCGAGCGCATGTGCCGGGTCAGCCTGGTGGCGTAGGTAAAGTTCACGTTGCAAACGGGACACACGTGGTTCTTCTTGCACGGGACGCTCGCGCCGCTTATACCTTCGTGACAAGCCGTCGTGTCCGTCTCGACGCGGAAGTCTGACTCGTTAGTTTTCTTTGATCCGCCATCGGCAACGCTTCCAACGCCCGTCAATGACTCCAACATGTCGGTTTGGCTTTCCTCCATACTGGTGATGGCGTCCCGCCCTTGTTGGTGCTCCTCGTGACATGCGAGGTGCTGCAAAAATGCGTCGTCGTCGGGCGACCTCTCGGGACAGTACGGACATAGCCGGAAATGCGCCGTGTGCGTCCTCTTGTGGCTCTTGAGCTCGGCGAGGCCCCCGAAGCTTGCGCAGCACGTGGGGCACACGAACTGGCCGGCGTGGTGCTGCACTCGCAGGTGACGCGTCAGGTGGTAGGACTCGCTGAAGACGGTGGGGCAGTTGGGACAGCGGAAGGGCTTCTCCTGGGTGTGCGTCCGCATGTGTCGAGCTAGCTTGTGTGCGCTGGTGAAGTGTTTGTCTGTGCAGATGCCACAAGTAAAAGTTTTACGGGTCGTTGTGTTGCCGTCCATTGTTGGCTCACTCAATAATCTCTCCGATTTCCGGCTCTCATTGTTGTCATCATCCGAATCCTCGTCGTCATTGTGGCCGTCCTCGTCATCAGTATCATCCTTTTGCTGGTTTTCATTACGACCACAATTGATTTGTTGATGAGGTCTTTGGGTTTCAATCGCAACTTTCTCTGTGCGCCGAGGCCTTCCTCGTTTACGTCGCTGCACAAGAGGATTGACGCCAGGCTCGTTGACAACGCCAGACTCCGCCTCCTTGGCGATACTCAAGGCGGTGGCAACTGTGAGCGTTTGCGGCCATTCGGTTTTCTCCATCAGTTGATTGAGCATCAGTTCATTGCCCGCGCAAGAAGCTGTCGTCTCCGTCTTGACGCGGAAGCCTGATTTCTTAGTTTCATTTGGTCCGCCATCGGCAACGCTTCCAACATTGTCCTTAAATAACTCCACCATGTTGGTTTGGATTTCCTTCATACTGGTTATGACGTCCTGCCCCTGCATCACCTCAGCACCTCCCTGTTTGTGCACCTCGTGATACGTGGGTGACCTGTTGGGACCCTGCGCCGCGTGCGTCCTCTTGTGGCTCTTCAGCTCGGCGACGCTCCTGAAGCTGCAGCAGCACGTGGGGCACACGTACCGGAAGGCATTGTGCTGCACTCGCATGTGCCGCATCAGGTGGTACGACTGGCTGAAGACGGTGGGGCAGATGGGACAGCGGAAGGGCTTCTCCTGGGTGTGCGTCCGCATGTGTCGAGCCAACTTGTGAGCAGTGGTGAAGTGTCTGTCTGTGCAGAAGACACAAGTTAAAGTTTTACGGGTCCTTGTGTTACCACCCACAGTCGGCTTGCCCAAGATTTTCTCCAATCTCCAGGGCGGTGACCAGGCGCTATCACTGGTTTTATCATTGGTATCGTCATCGTCATTGTCACCAGCGTCATCAGTATCATCCTTTTGCTTGTTTTCATTACTACATTTGACTTGGCGTCGAGGTCTTTGGGTTTCAATCACAACTTTCTCGGCGTCATTACGACTACAGTCGATTTGACCAAGTCTTTGGGTTTCAATCGCAATTTTATCTGCGCGCCGAGGCCTTCCTCGTTTACGTCGCTGCACCAGAGGCTTGACGTCAACGCCGGACTCCACCTCTTTGGCGATACTCAAGGCGGTGGCGAGTGTGAGCGTTTGCCTTTGCGAGCGCAGCCGCTCTTTCAGCTGCGGCCATTTGGTTTTCTCCATCAGTTGATTGAGAATCAGTTCTTCCGGGCCATCGCCGGGCGCCAGCAGCGCTTTCAACGCCGCCGCGTACTCGTCCGTGCTTTCGTCGGCCAGCTGAGCCCGCTGGTGGAATCGCAGCAGACGCACCCGAGTAGTGCGGCCGGCGGTGAAGTAGGCGGTCAGCGTCGAGACAGCCGCCGCATACGGCTGTTCCGGCGAGACGAGCGCCGTGAAGACGCGCTGACCCTCTTGTCCCAGGCAGTTATGCAGAAGCATACATTTACTAGCGTCGGTCAGCTTCTTGTCGTCGAGTGCGTCCAGGTAGCGTTCGAACGCAATGAGCCACTTGGGCCAAACAATATCCGGTTCATCGGCCGTGGTTAGGAAAGGAGGTGGAAGGGCCAAAATGATCAGTTGTGGCTCTGGAAGGAAGACTTTTCTCACAAACTCATCCACAACGAGAGTCACTTCACCCATCTTTGTTATTGTTCAATGGATTGTTTGTTCAGCAACTTCCACTCGGGTTTGCTGACGAGTCCTCACAGTCTGCGTGATGCCAGGGCACTAAAACACAAAAAGTGGATTTGTATTAATATTATTAAGGGTGGGCGATAATCATCGTCATCGATATTATCGTCAAATTTGCTTTCATGATGTCCAATTTTACACGATTGAGTTTTAATACTATCTCGAAATGGGGGGAAAAAACGGCTCAATTACAACTGATTGGCTGTCAAGTAGGAGGAAGTGATGAAAGTTGTCATTCGGCGAATCAGCATGCATAGATAGCAGGAGGAAGTGATGTGTCTTCATTCTGCAAATCACCGGGCAGGATTCAGTCACACGACTCAGCGGCGCCAGCCGTGAGGAAGACGGGACGGAAGTGTTTATAAGTGACAACATGGAATTGAAGTCTTGTTTCAGTGACTAATTTAACTCATTCAAACCCCCCCAAAAATGTAAAAATGTTTTTTTTTTAATACTTTGTCCTTCACTCCCAAAAATGTATTTATCCGTTGTTGTTGTTGTTGTTGTTTTTTTTTTTAATGCTAGAGCATACAAAATGCTTTGATGCAGCTTCTGACCTGAAGGGTTCGCTTAAAGCAATGGTAGTTATTACAAAAAAAGAAAATGGCCAGTAGGTGGCAGCAGAGTATGACATCAGCCAGGGTCATGTTGCAACAACATGTACATTTTTCCTCAATTTCCACCAAGCCTTGTAATTAATGGAAAATTTGATTACTATTTAATATATTTCTTTTTAAATGTTATATACACCTCCCACCATATACACACACCCAAAACTCAGGCTGGGAGATTATTTGATTACTGTCTAATCATTTTTTTTTCTGAGTGACATTTAGTTTTTTGGGGAAAAAGTAATCGGGGTGGGGTGGGGCAAATCCAGTGGCTTTCGTAGCCTTTTGAGGCGCACTGTTTACATAGATTTGACAGCAAACAGCAGGAACTAGTTTACCAATGCGGCACAGTTTTGTCAGTTATTCGGATGAGCAACATGCAAACAATAAAAATAAATGCATAAAATAAACAGCTGCAAAGTATGTTAAAAAGCAGATGACACCAAAATATCACAACCAATTTGAAACTGACACACAGCAATTTAAGATTTAGTCTTAAATCGGTCATTAGTCATAGCCACATTTTGGTGAACACATTTTATTCCATGCCAGGCTCCGTATGATAGTCCCAATTTATAGTGTTTTAATGGTAGAGGGTGTTGAACCATTTCCCCCCCAAATATGAGTTCCAAATATGCTTAGCATAAGTTCATGTAACAACCCAGTGACGTGTATTTAATTATTGAACATGGTCAAAAGTGCCCCCTGGACACTGTGCCGCTCACTTCACGAGATGCTCCGCCGCCCCTTTATATCACCGCACACGCACATAAGGCAGATTCTTAAAAAGAATTATTTAGTCCAAACTAGGATGTGCAAGAGTACGAGATGTTTGGGTATATAAGATGAAATTCATACATAGGGAGAGAAACGATGCAAACTCACCACACCGAACTGGACAGCAGAATCAGCAGCTTGGCAAAAAAATAAAAAATAAAAAAAAAACATCACTCCGGTGTAAAATGTATTTTTTTTCCAAAGCTCCATCCGCGTTTATTTTTATTTTATTTTTTTTTTAATTAATTTGAGAATAAATACAAAACAGCGCTGGTGGCGTTCGAAGAAAATCCACCATGTCGACGCTCTTAACTTCCGGTTATCTCATGGAAGTGGAGCGATCCACAGCGCCACTGTGTGGCCAGGAGACTTTCTGCCACACTTTAGCACCGGCATCTCTCCCAAACCCCCACCTTGCTCTCTTTCGTTACTTTCTTTTTGTTTATCCGTTGTTACTGCGGCTAATTTCTCTCACCTTTAAATAATCAGAAATAATGAGCAAGTTTAGACAACTCTTAAAGAGAGAATTATGGCCTCGTTGGAATAAGTAAATTACAATGCATGGGTTACACAAATATTCTTAGTACTAATGTGATTTAAAAAAATAAATAAATAAATAAAAGAACCATAAAAAGAATAACATACCAAAGGGAAAAATGAATATTTATGTGCTTTTTGAGTGAAGATTTAGTGTGCAATTATGTATTTAAAAAAAATAAAAATAAAATTCAACAATTCAAAAAATATCTACATCGTCCCTTTTGAGCAAAGTGGCATGTAAAGAATGCATGATTTTTATCATTATACAAACAAGGATTGTAATTTAATTAAATTTTGAAAAATAACACAAAAATAAAAATAGATTAATAGATTTTTTTATTTAACTTTGTGATTACAAAGCACCATTTTGTGGTGAAAACAATTTTGAAAATAAATGTCATTTAATAAATTACATTAGCAGCTTTTAAGATTTATCACTTGATGCAAAAAAAACAAAAACTAATATATTTGTTTTCTTGTCAATTAAGAACAGGTAATAATCATGGAAACATTTAATATATCAGGTACTAAATTACACACTAGCTCATGTGCAAATATAAGCTGGTATGACAATGATTTTTTGAATTCTGCACTGGTTGGACAAAAACAAAAAAATAAAAAAATAAAAAATAACAGAGCCATAGACACACAGTTTAACAATGACCATTTATTCACACACCATATTGGCGTTAAAACGTGTGACAGAGTGCTGGAGGCTGCTGGCTGGCTGGCTGGAAACTTTAAATAATACATGAGGAGTACAAATTGTGTGTGCGTGTCATCCTGGTCTGTAAGGGGTCAAAGCTTGGCCACTTTGAATATGTCTTACATGTACAAAATTCATTTTTAAAAAATATAAACACACGATGGCGCTTGATGCGAAGATGCTTTCTGCGCATGCGTCGAGCACACTCACACTCAAAAACAAAAACAAACGTAAGAGAGAACGCAAAGGGCTTCTTCGATTCGGGACAAGCGTCGCATGTAGGGAGAACAAAATCAAATTGGAAAAAATACAGTTTTCATTTAGTCGGAAAGCACAATCGCGCTCAATTTCTAGTCTGCACAAGTACATATCCTGGAACAGTGATGATCACTTTCTTATGTGTTTTAAAGCTGTCATCATCATATTTGTGCACAGGAAGTCCACGCTTCAGATGGTGCACGTGTATTTTTTGGAGTGCGCGTATGCATGTCAAGACAGACGACAAGAAGCTTTTTTTTTTTTTTTTTTGTGCTGATTTTTCCACGTTCCACCGGCTCAGTTCTCTTCTCCGAGAGTCTCTGCAGTGTCCGAGTAGAAGTGGGAATGTGTGTGAGGGGAGCTGACAGTGCGTGTGCGTGTGTTGTGGGAGCACAGTGACACTCAAGCATGTAAAAGCTGGAGAGCTTCGCCAACAGGGAAAAGAGCGTTGCGTCTGTTTTTTTGTTTTTTTTTGTTTTTTTGTTTTTCTCCAGGGCGCATTAAGTTCAAGTCTCCCTTTCCCTAGAGCCGTCCGCTCTCCAGCCGGCAAAAGTTGAGTTGAGGAGCGTCACACAAACGAGGAGAATCCCGTCACGGGCGTGCGCGAGCCGGGCGGGTTGGCGGCGCCGGGGTTGTCGTGGGCCAGCGCCGGCTGCCCCGTGGGCGTGTAGACGCCGCCCGCGCTGTGCTGGGTCACCACCGTCTGGTAGTACGGCTCCGACTCGGCGACGGCGGCGGCGGTGGCGCACTCCTCGTAGCTGAACGGCGAGCCGAGCGGTTTGAGGCCTTTGGGCTGCCGCTTCCACGAGTTGTAGTAGGTGGGGTCGCTCATGTAGTGGTTGACGAAGGAGTGCTTGGGCTGCTCGTCCTCGTAGTCGCTGTCCGTCAGCTGGCGGAGAAGGCGGATTGGTGAGGAGCAGGGTTATTGGTGTTTTGGATTTTTCATTTTAGTTGGTTTTCATTTCGTTTTTTTTTTTTTTTTAAATTTAGTTAGTTGTGGTTAGTTTTCTACGGAAGCGTATTGCATTCACTTGGGGAAAAAAAAACTTTTTTTGGGGAGCTTTGTTTTTATGAGTAATCTTTTTTCTGAACATTATTTTTCTTTTTTACTGAATATTTTTTTCTGTCATAATTTTTTTTTCGAAAAACAGGGAAAAAAAATATTCAGAAAAAAAATTACTAAGAAAAACAGGGAGGAAAATATTATTCAGAAAACCAGAAAAAAAATATTCCAAAAAAACAGAGCACCAACTTCTAAAATATTATTCAGAAAAATAGAAAAAAAATATTTCAAAGAATAAAAAAACAAAACAAAACTATTCCAAAGAACAGAGCACCAATTTCTGTTTTTCAGAGTAATTTTTTTTTGGGACCTCTGAACTCCAAGTGACCTGTTGCAGACCATTGACCCGTATATATGACTGGATAGCTGATAGCCCATATATGCAAGTGCAAGCCGTTGAAGTCACAGGGCGGCCATCTTGTTACTCCCACCTCGCAAGCAGACTTACTGTATATCGGCTATCCAGTCATATATACAGGTCAATGGTCTGCAACAAGTCACTTAAGAGTTCAGAGGTCCAAAAAAAAATAAAATACTCTGAAAAACAGAAGTTGGTGCTCTGTTTTTTGGAATATTTTTTTTTCAGTTTTTCTGAACAATATTTTTCCCCCTGTTTTTCTGAGTAATTTTTTATTCTGTTTTTCTGAATATTTTTTCCCCCTTTTTTTCGGAATATATATATATTTTTTTTTTATGACAGAAAACAATATTCAGTAATACAGAAAAAAAAAAAATTCAGAAAAAAACAGAAAAAAATACTAAAAACAAAGCTGCCCCCAAAAACAGTTTGTTTGTTTGTTTTTTTTTTCCCCAAGTGAATGCAATACGCTTCCGTAGTTTTCAGGGTGGTTCTGTTAGTTTTTATTAGTTTTAGTTATTTAATAAACGCTTAGTTTTAGTTAGTTTCAGTATTAGTTTTAGTTTTTTTTTTAATAATGTGTATGACTTGACCTCAATATTAAAAAAAAACACCTTGGGAGTGACATCATCTGAAGGCGCTTTTCTATTGGCTGCTGCTAGATGATGTCACTTCTGTGAGACACTTTCAAACGTCCTTATTCTGGTTAAGATAAAAATAATCACATTTAAAATCATCCCCAAAGCCTCATGCATTCGATTAATTACCAAAGACTAAAACGAAGGACATTTTCGCTATAATTCGTTTTAGTTAGTTTTGTAAACATAAAATGTAGTTTCAGTTAGTTTTCGTTTTTTTTAAAAAACATTTTAATTTCATTTTGTGAACAAAATAGTTTTTGAATTTTAGACTTAGTGAACTAAAATAAACTTGGTGAGGGGAGGACGGGTTCACTTTTCAAGATGGCGGCTGTGGGCTTACCTCGGACTCGGAGACTTCGGTGGGCTTCTCGGTGAGGGTGGTGCTCTCCGTCAGGACTGCGCCGTTGTAGTTGTTGCAGATGTCCTCGTCAGAGTAGTGAAGACCGCCTGGGCTCGGTCTGGGAGGTGACCTAGAAACCGGATCACACCAAAGCGAGGAGCTTAGCATAGCAACATGGCGAACTTTTCATGTAAAACATATACTGAAAGTTTATCTGAGCTTTGTTGGGGAAAAAAATGGGGCTTAAATTTGCCACAATTGTGTGCTTATATTATACACAGTAAACTTTGTAGTAGTGATAGACCGATATCATTTTTCTCAAGGTCGATACAGATGCCAATTCTTAGTTGGGGCGTAACAATATCAAAACATCACGGTACAATATCAGGATATGAAGGTCACAATACGTTAATTATCACGATATTGTGGGGGGGTTGGCGATACAAAAAAAGGTCACAATATTGTAAAAACATGAGCTCATAATAAAAAACAACAACAATACTGTGCTTTTGTACATTACAGCAATGTTATAAATAACCTACCATCTCTAATAACACCAAATATTGAGGCACTTACTTGCTAATGCAAACACACATTGAGTTCCTCCACGTATTGACTCCGTTCAAAAGCATATTACGCGCCACTTCCTCTGACCATTAGCGTGGATTTTCCAATGAAAATTAAACCGCACTGAAAAGACTAGCCACTAGAGGGTGCTAAAATTGCACAAATGGATATCAACCTGACTTTCTGAGTAGATGTGCTGTTTTTAATATCGTGATATATTGTGGCAGTCTTAATATCGCAATATCACGATATTGCCGCAATTGTTACATTCCTAATTATGAGTAGTCAAGAGACCAATAACGGATATCTCAAGCCGATATTCATTTTCAGTAAAAGAGAAAACATTATTGCCAATTTTTTTAAAATGTACTCTTTCTTTTAATATTAAACATACAAAGAATTCACAGCCTTGTTTTTAAAAACTTGAACAAAAATTGCAGGGAGCTTCCAGAGTCATCAACTAAAACAAAACAAAACTAAGTACCGGTAAGTACATTTCTACTGGAGAAAAAGTTTTCCAAATTTTTAACATAATTTCTTAATTGCATTTATTTATTTATTTATCTATTTATTTATTTATTTAAATAAAAAGTAGAGTGACATCACCGTGTCAGCATCATTGTTTTTTTTGTTTTTTTAATAAAGTGGAAATGTAAATAAATCCCTAAATGAAGTTTCCTGTATCTCACTGAGCGACAAATGCATGTGAATGCAGCTAATTTGTTTTTTTTTCGTCAGGGCTCATAAAAGGTTTCAAAAGATCTTTGCAGAGAGTAAAAATTGTCAGAATATGTTCGAAATTGCTTTGTGAAAAGTAAAAAGTGTCTGTGAGCATCTTACAAATCCTGATGAAATTTCGCTACGTTCGCAAAGCATTCCCTGCTCTGAGTACATTTTACTGGTTTATTAAAAAACAAAAACAAAAAAAAACACACAAGGGTCGAGAAACAAACTCCCGACCTTCATCTTGGGAGACTGCCACTCTATCACCTGAGCTATGCCACTCCTACTGTTTGTTAATATCTAAAAGGAGAACAAAAACATTGCGGTACAAAGATTCCAGCTGACACAAGCGAACACACAAACTAGGAGCTGCATTTTTCCCCCAAAAGCCCAGATAAACATTCAATATACGCTATGCTTATACTTCTCCTTTGTAAAGGATTTCTTGTTTCCATCACTGTGATGTGACAGTGGTGGATTAAATCAATATGTCCCCCCAAAGTTTGCGTGTGAGATGGAGTTAGACACGGCACCTGGTCCCGTTCTTTTTCAGGAAGGTGTTCTTGGTGTTGCTGAGCGCTCTGCTGTTGAGCTCCAGCGTGGTGAAACCGCCGTTGTCCAGCGTGACCGACTCTTCCACCGAAGACATGTGTTTGCCTGAAGGGACCACAAGAGGGAGGCAAATGGGACATGTTGAAGTCATGTAAAAGTCTGAAAAGTCTTATTAAAGAAAGATCTTAAAGAACGTAAAGATCCAGACAGAGAAAACAAAAACAAGTGCAATAAGAGTTGACTCAAATCTAAATGTCAAATGGGATTCTTCATGGTATGTTTACATTACCGTCAAATGCACAATCTGGATCTCAATCAAATTTGGTTTGTCACATAAAATGGCACATTCTGCTGAAATCGAATGATAAATATTTGACCTTTGTTGTTCCAGTACTTTGACTTATATGCTAATATTGAAACTTTCCCCTCACAATATAACGTTATTCTGGTATTACTTTAATTGTAATTGTTAATGCATCTTATCTGTCTCTTATCACAGTTCATGAAAAAAATTGACACATTATTAGTAGTAATCTGTTGCAATATTTTTTACATTTGATTTATAATCTCCCTCAAAGGGTCAATTAGACATATTATGACTATGTTCTCACCTTATGGGTATTATTATGAGTACTGAAGTTCAAACTTGATACATTTGCACACAACTACAAAATGTCACATTTGCAAATTGTCCCAAAACTGGTAGCCATAATAATAATACGCGTTTAACTCCAGGCACTTTCTTATGCAGTGCTGATAATTTACTGTACACCTCCTAGGATTCACCCTCGAGTAGACTTGCCTGTTTACTTTTTATTAGAAGGCAAATATAGCACTGCGGCTGCAACAGTTTAAGCCTTAATTAAAAAGCTATTCCCAGTATCTGCCTGCAGCCTCATTCAGAATAGCTCACGAAGGATATATGTGTATAGATATATATATATATATTTTTTTCCCCCACTGCTTTATTTCGTTTTTCAACCGAGTTGCTTGAGGGCAGTATTTGTCCTTGAAGCCTGCGTGAGGAGGAACAAACATGACCTTGTTTTGCTCTCTGGTGCACGTCTCGGGCTGCTCGGGGCAATGTTACAAATCCTTTATCATCATTATTATTCCTATTATTAATTTTATTTTTTATTTGTCCTAAATTGAAGAAAACTCATTATAAAAACTGACAGTAAAAAAAAATCATTCATTTTTACTTTTGTACTGATGTCTAATTTTAGTCTGCACATTTTTGCTGAAGTACAGGACAAAGTATCTGTATTTCTATTCAAGTACTCAAGTACAAAGTATCTGTATATTTTATGTGAGTACGTCCGCCGCATGCGTTACCTGTGCCACAGGCCTTGTACTTGCCGCTGTGTCCGTGCAGCAGGAGGGTGAAGACCAGGATGAGAATGAGGATGAGGCCCACCAGCGCCATGACCAGCAGGAACCACCACTCCTCGTAGAACGGACGCTCGGACAAGGCTGCTCATACGGAAAAAAAAAAATAAAAAATAAAAAATGGAGAAGCTTGGTTGTGGTTTCAGTGCCGTGCCATTTCCAAACAGACGATTGGTATGATTTAGATGACAAAGTGGGTATTAAGAATGTGATAAAAAAAAAAAAAAATGCTATTTCACTCACATATTACACCTATAAACAAGATGCATGTCACCTATATGTGTCTACTCGGCACTTTTTAGTTTATTGCGCAATCGAAAAGATGGCACAAAAATGACCATAAAAGTAATTATTAGTAAACGCTATTTTATTTTTTTACATTTTAAATGGGAAAACTAGATTGCAGATATGTTCTATTTTATTGTGAGAGACAGTACATAAAAAAAATAGTCACATAATGAGAAGAACCAATTACATTTTGGTGTGGATCATTTTTTCTTTTTGTCTTTCATTTTTAAAAATGATCAGACATTGACGTGAGAGATTGGCAGATTATTATTATTATTATTATTTTTAGGACCCTTATTGATTATTAGTTGTCAAGGAGGAGCAAACATTCACTTTCACTAAAAGGGAAATATTGGCATAAAAATATATATTAAAAAAATAATAAATAAATAAATAAAATGAAATACAGCCAAAAGTCAAATTACTAACTGTGTTGAAATTGTCTTTAAACATATATTTATTGAACAACTTTTCAAATTTGCAAAATGTTGATTTAAAAAAATAAATAAAAAAATAGACAATCGGCAGAAATTCAAGGAGCTCTGCGGGCCATCAGTATGTCTTAAAATAACAAATGAAAACTTAACAAGTAAATAGCTCCCAATTATTTTTCTACAAGAAATAAAGTTTTCTGAAACTTCAAAATAGCTGAAATGTTAACTTTTCACTTCTCACAAAAACAAAAGTTGCAGAGAGTTCCAAGTTCCAACAGCAGCTCTTTATCAAAACTGAAAATGTAAACAAATAATTCCCAGAAGGTAACAAAGTTTTCAATTGATTTATTATCTACAAATATATATATATATATATATATATATATATATATATATATATATATATATATATATATTTATTTTATTTATTTTTTTTAAAAAAGGCCGATACCGGTAACTGTCAAAATACTGAATATCAGCACTGATAATCAGTCCGGGCGATGATCGGTCTATCTCTATTTAACGCATGAACAAATTTGGCTTTTACATGGTCAGATTGTATTTAGATTCATTTAATGTAATCAATCCATCAAATTCAACAATATAAAGTTACACACTGGATCTTCACTTAACCTGGTATGTAAAAAAAACAAACAAAAAAAACAAAAAAGCAAAAAAAAACATTTTTGCATAGTTTCCTTACTTTAATGTATAAGATCATCAAAGATAACCTAAGGACGGTAAACATAAAATGCATTTTTAAAAGGAAAATAAATATTCAAAGCGGAATTCTGTGAAAAATGGTAATTCTGTGAATTTGAAGAATAGTTCCCAAGATATCCTGAATGAACTGACATTTGGGTTGAAAATGTGAAAGTATATCGGCTTCGCAGCTCAATTGCAGGAGACAAAATTGTGAAAAAGAAGCAACGACTGCATTCACTCCTCGTGTTTACCAGCGAGCGCTGCCGAGGGCGAGCTGGGCTGTCCGAAGCCGAAGCGGTTGACGGCGATTACTCGGAACTCGTAGCTGATCCCGGGTCGCAGGCGCTCCAGCGGCACCGACACGGACCGGCTGCTGGGAGACAGCAGTCGGATGAACGAGTCCCACACGCCTTCGTCTGCAAGCACGCGGACGAGAAGGGAGGTCAGGTCAACAAAAGAAACCCATTCACGGAAATAAGATAAGAATAAATTTCATGCACGTGTCCAATTTCTACTTGATTGTCCTGCGCTCTTGTGAGCAGCACCGGAGCCGTAAACGTAATAACGTCGATTCAGTTTACAATTCCAGTCGGGATCGCCCGTAATGGTTCACAATTTACCACCGCCATTAAATCATTTGCCAGTGATGATCACGCCTCTGATAGATCAGCTCATTACGATGCTGAGCTGATTAGCTCAGCGGGTGTCAACGACACGAGAGACGGGAAAAAAAGTCCGAGCATCAAACCTGAGGGACGAGACTCGATCACGTAGCCGCTGACGGGCGCCGCCCCGCTGTCGCCCTCGGCCCAGTGGATGGTGAGGGCGGAGGATGCCTTGGTGATGGAGATCTCCGTGGGTGATCCGGGTGCACCTGCGTGGTCAGAGAGAAGCATGACCCCAAACGTATCGTTCCGTGTCATTTGATACATTGATCTTCTCTCACCTTGGACCGGCTCCGCGGTGAGGTTGGCGCGAATCGGGGGTCCGTAGCTGACGGTGAGCGCTTGGACGCTGAACGTGTACGTGGCCCCTTTCGCCAGATCTCGAACCTTCAGCCATCGCTGCCAGCTGCCCTTCACGTCCACCGTCACCACTTTGCTGACGCCTGCTCGCACGCGGGTCGTGTGTGTCACGCGTGTGTGTTGATTTAGCGTTTGTGTGTTTCCAGCGTGTACCTTGCACCGGAGCGGTGGGCTGGTAGATGACCTGGTAGCCCTCCAGCAGGCCATTGGGAGTTAAAGGAGCCCCCCAGGAGACGTTGACGCTCCCTCCCGTCACCTCGGAGAAGGAGAGGTAGCTGGGCTGGCTGGGGGCTGAAAGATGACACAATCTTCTGTTGTCATGGCTTCCATGATGTGGTTGTGTGTTTTTTTTTTTCCAGGTTCATGCTGTGCCCCCTCCTCATGTGCTTTATTTTTGGAAATTATACTCCTTTTTTTTCTTTTTCTTTTTTTTCCCCCATCACATTATTCCCGCAATTCATTCTTGTAATAATTTGATTATATTCCCCTGTAATAATAAAATGTTGTGCTTGTAATTCTTGCAATATTACAACTTTATTTTTTAATATTACAATATTTTTTGTACATATGACAATAATGTCATAAACATATTCTTTTTTTGGTTGTTATATTTCAATTTGAATGTAATGTTTTTTCTTTATCATAAAATAACCAGTTTTTACAAATTTTGCCTTGTAATGTAGTGACTTTAATCATTTTTTATTTTATTCTTATAATTCTCATATAATTTTTAATTCTCAAACAATAATTTTGTCTGCTAAAATTACAACTTAAGTCATGCAATACTCTATTCTATTCCAATTCTAGCTTTTAACATTATGACTATTATGGTCATAAAATTATACTTACTTTATTTCCATAATATATGATTAACTTCATGATATGACTATTGTCCAAAACGTAAAAATGTCTTTGTATAATAATATACCTATTCATGTTTTAATTCTGTCTCATCATTAAAGACAAAAGCAAAAAAAATATTAGAAAAAAATATTCCGATTATTCACACTTGCAATATTATAACAAGCTATTATAACTATACTAACATTAAGACTTTTCTAAATTTTTAAAATTAATTATCTAACTTCTTAATGTAATATGACTTTAATATTTCAACTTTAATGTAAATATATATTTTTTTTATCATAAATTGTGAATTTGTCTTGTAATATTAGAATGAAACAAAAACTATAAGACATCCGAGCGGCCCTTACCCGACTGCAGTGTCTGTGCACCGCGAGGGTCGCTGGGCGGTCCGTCGCCGGCCGTGTTGAACGCGGTGAGAGTGACGAGGTAAGGCGTGTAGCTGCTCAGGTTGCTCAGGTGCATGCGGGTGTCGGGGACAAAAACCACCTTCATCTTCTCCGTCTGGTTCTGTTTGTTCTTCTGCCAGTAGTGCACCTGCAACACGAGAGGAGCTGTAAACAACACTCACCGACTCTTCCACGGCCCATTTGTCGTCTCTCCTCATCGCTGCCCACTCTCGACAACAGCGTCCACTGTTTACTTTCACGTTATCTGCTCTGCGACGCCCCCTCGTTTATTCTGATAATGTAAAAGCGTGACAATTCTGCTTAAAGGGGAGGTTGGCGTTGCTGGCAGGGCAAAACAGTCAAGTTCAGACTAAAGCGAATATCCGTTATGGTGCGGTTCATCGTGCGGGTCCGTGTTATATTGATTCTTTGTAATCATTGCTTTTCATGGGTTTTTAGAGTGCAGTATGCCAGCAAGTCCAAATTTAGAGTCGTTCGACTTTAGCTTACTTTTGTGCTGCAACATGCTGGCAAGAAAAGCAACACCATTTAGAGCAAACAGAAGAGGCTGAAAAGGTAGCCAAAAAAAATTCTCTAGCTACCAATATTAAGAGTTGCCACAGGCCAGAGAGTACAGTACATACGCCTGTGAGTATTGTTGTACTCTACGGGCCATGTTTTCGTGCCTAGCGCAAGTCTAGCGCAAAGCGTAACATTTTTTACGCCAAGCACACGGGCACCTCACTACAAAAATACAAACCTATAAACCTGTTAGTTGCTAAAGTAGAAGTTGTTTTTACATTTATAATTACCATAACATTTATTTCATTTATTATTAGTAATTAGTCATCTATGGTGTTTCACACTATTATGCTAGCATTAAGCTAACACACGTTAGACGAAATGACATGGCTCAATTGAGCATTTTGCTGTATAAATATACAATGTTAATTTCTCTTATGTTGTATTCTGTTTGTATTTGTTGATAGCTACATGTGTTAAAGCGTTTGAAGGTTTATGATTACACCATGCTAATTGCTAACTATGCTAACATTAACCCCCCAGAGACGTTTCACATTACATGTTAGCATTAAATTGGAAAACTTTCATTAGATTAGACAAAATTATATAGTTTGGTTGAACATTTTGGTATGTGTGTTTACCTTTTTTTTTTTTTTTTTTTTTTAAAAGGTGTGTCAGCGTTTGGATGTCAAAAACAATATTTTCAGGGGCTTGGGGTGTGACAATTACATTATTCTGCTATTCATGGCAGGGCTATTACTTTATATAAAAATAAATGTGACGTTTTTCTGTGGGCACAGTGTAGAAAAAAAAAAAAAAAGGAAACTCCATACAGGAAAGCCAGCACCAAGATTTGAACGCAAAACCTCATAGCTATGAGGCAGACATGCTAACAACAAATTCACCATGCTGCCAAATGTCATCAACTTTTGCCAGTAATGAAGACGCAAAGGCTATTTTAGGCTCAAATGAAGCAATTTCTCTTCTGATGGAAGCCCATATGCTTATAGCCACTTTCAGGCATTGTTGCCCATGGCACGTTAATGTCAAAATGTAATGTATTTTTCCAGACTAGAACAAATGCAAAGCTAGGACCAGAAGTTTTGGGGGAATATTGCTTCTGTAGACCTTTTGGCTTTTTAGTCTGATGAAGGCATTACTCTTTGTGTCAGAAGATCCATAGTGTAATGGCACCTTGACTTACGAGCTATGAGTGCCTCCAAATTACGAGGTTTTCAAGGCCGAAGCTTTGAGTTGTGAGTCAAAACGAGTTGCACGCAGGCTTCAGATATGTACAATAAAAGATTGGGCAAAGTTGCCTTGGCACTTTCAGCCATTCACTGAGCGGCACAAACACAAAAATACAAAATGGCAACACAAGCACGGAGCTATAGTGAGCCAGAAGCTCACACTCAGACAAACCCAGTCATGTTCCTGATGTCACTCACTTGGCCACGCCCCTTAAAGATGGTGTTTTCAATACATAAAAAGAAAAAAAAAATCCCTTTTTGTTGTAGTGCATTAGTAACAAGATCTGCAGTGATTCCAAGGCAATACTTTACACTGTAAAAGCGCAATGCACTTCCACTAAGCGGCCTTTGGAATGCATCTAATACATTCAAAGCGGCGCCATCTCACCCGTAACACTACAAGTGCAACTTCATTCCTTTGATCCACTTAAAGTAAAGCCCAACACACACTGATGGATCCCGCCGCGTGTAAAGGAAATAAATGAAGGTGCTACGCAGCGGCAAATAAAGGCTCGACATGGAAAGTGCTTGGAAAGTCGTCGTTCTTTCTGGTTCACACTAATTGCAACAACAGTGCTGGCTGAGACTCGTGCATTATAAATGAATTTAAAAGGAGAAAAAAAAAAGTATCTTGTATTCACCAGAGCTTTTAGAGTGCGAGAATAGAGCCAAAGCAGATGTGACATTAAATTTCACTTAGTTGGTTTATTTTTAGCTTTAGCTGTAGTAATTTAAAAGGGAAAAAAACAGTTATGATGCAATAGAGTGTAGAGCACATTAGGTCAACTCAGGTTTTTTTTTAAATTGAAATGTTTATATCCATAAAGCATTGTCATAAACTGACAGATTTGTTTTATGCATGTATGACAATAAAAAATGTACAATGCGTCTTCAATTGTTTTCTGTAGAGCAGCCAAAAAAAAAAAAGCTGTACTCAAGTAAAAGTAATCCTTAAGAGAATTACTTGACTAAGCAAATAAGTACTCAATGAAAAAAAGACTTAAGTACAGTACTGAGTAACTGGATATCATCTACAGTGTCTGTTAGCCAAAACTGAAAACAAAAGCCCCACTTGTAAATCAAGTGTTTCTCCTAAACTAGTGCTGAGCATGAGGTAGCCCCTTAGGAGAAGCACTTGAGGGCAGCACTGCATCAGCAGTCGCCGAGCAGATATGACTCGCGAAGCACAGTGAACAGATTGGGAGAGAAGACTTACAAGTTGCAGCCTTTTTGAACACATCGACAACTTACAACCTGGAATGAATGAGATTCAACCAGCAGCGTTTGAATGCAGAGAGTGTAACGCTCGTATGCTAAATACGTACAATGTCAAGGTAAATGCAGTCAAACCTCTGAAAGGACGCGGGCTCATTTTTAGTCATGTTTTTTAAAATGTTTTTTTTTTTTTTTTTAAACAACCAATCACGTCTCAGCTTCCGAAAATTGGTGCATCGTGATTGGTGGTCGTTACCAAAGCCATGCGCAACTATCATGTCATTTTCATGGACAAAAAGTGTCAAAACGTCCTTTTGAAAATCTTATGTTGTGATTCTAAGACATGAGAAAACATTTAATTTGGCTGTTTGCATTCCGGTCTAGGTCTAGCGGTTAGCGTGTGTGCCTCACAGGTCTGAGGTTCGAGGTTTGACTCAGACCCGGCTTTTCCTGTGTAGAGTCTGCATGTGTTCCCCAACCTTGACACTTTCTCCAGACACTTTGGCTTCCGGGTTGAATTAACCTAAATCAGTGGTTCTCAAAGTGATACTTGCCTCATTTAACCATTTTCAGCAGTAAAAAGTTAATAATTTGCTCAGAATTCATTTGACTACTTCATCATGTACAATTTATACCTTTAAAATTAGTTTTTTTTCCTTGCTGTTGACTGAAGATGACATCATCACCTGTGCTGAGGAAGTAGGTAACGACCAATCATGGTTCCGTTTGCTGACCAAACCCAGAAATCAGGTTAGCTATGATTGGTTTTGAACTACTTCTTCAGCACAGGTGATGTCATTTTTAGTCAACAGCAATTGGCAAAATTAGTTTTTAAAGGGGATCACATTGCATTACTTGGCCTCTCTGTACTGCAGGGAATTTGGTGCACTTAGTATTCGACTTTTGACTATTGTGATGGTACATTGTGTGATGTCATTATATATTCATCAATATTATCAATGTAATCCCTTCATTTTATGATACTATTGATACTATGCCGAGCAAAACGAGCGAGAGCAAAAAGAGAGCGGAGAAAGAAAGTGGAATATCTACAATTTGAATTCACATGTATCACGAACCCGATGGTGTTCCACAGGGTTCAATTCTAGAACCTCTGCTTTTTTATTATATCTGCTGCCCTGTTGCATCTGAAGAAAACAGTGGTGGTTGTTTTAAAGCGCTCTATAAATCTCAAGTTGAGTTGAGTGGTTAACAGGTTAAGAACCGCTGCTTGAAATTGTCCATGGGTGTACATGTGAGTGTGCAGGTTGTTTGGCCTGTGCCATGTGATTGGCTGGCAACCTCTCACCCAAAGTCAGCTGGGATAAACTCCAGCTCACATCCGAGCATGAGCAAAATAAACGATGGATGTCTGCAGCTCTTTTACTGCAGAATGTTATTAATAACCTGAGTAATAGATATCAGTGGTATCCTTTGTCAGATAATGATTTGTAAGCTTCAATCTGGTCATCTGAGGTTCCACATTATTTGTACTTGAAAAGTAGAAACACACAAGTGGTAAGGTAACATGATGATAATAATAAACTTGAAACCCTAATCAAGAGTTGCCACGGCAATATAAATCATTGATTTGTGTGCCGGCTTCTTTGTTGATAAACACTCCAGAGCGTGTAATTTTGCTGATTGATTTTTGCTGAGAGCTGCTATTACCTGTTGACTTTACTATCAATGTGTCTAACAAGCCCACCAAGGCATTGCAGTTACCTTGGCTAGCCTCGAAAAAAAAGTCTCTTCTTCTCTTAAAAAGAAATCTTCCTTGTGCGCTACCCGCGGCCTGAGCGACTATTAGCACAAGTCAGAAGCTATCAATTCATTAAACATTCATTCTTTGCTCCTATTTGGCTGCACTTAATCTGCTTAACCTGGTCGCCGTGTCCGTCCGTCTGACACTTTGATGCACTCCCCTTAATCAGGATTCTACAGGGACGGCGCTCTCGTCTCCTTCCTTCGCTCGGCAAATATTACATTCCCGTCTTTCTTCTACATTCCACCTCTGCTCTGCTGCAGAAATCAATGTGTCCAAAGCGGGACAGATAACCTTGTGTTTGAAGTACTGAGAGCAGAAGGGAGGAGGAGGGGGGCTTGTCGGGACGAGCGGTGATAGCGAAACCATTTAAGTCCATTCCTCTAACTTAATTCTCGGCCTCTCTGCAGGACACTTGAAGGTGTGGCACAGCGACAGCCTCGAGAAGCAATGACGTAGTACTCTAATATTAAAACTATTCTGTGTGTGTGCGCAGTTTCTGAGCACACACATACACAGCTCCTTTCGTGCCTCTCACCTTGTATCCTTGGATGAGTCCATTCTGGGTCTCCAGGGGGGGCGTGTCCCAGCTCACTTCCAGGCTGGAGGGAGACACGGCCGACACCCGAATGGACTGGGGGGCCACTGATGGAGCTGTAAATGAAACAAAGTGAGATGTTACACTCAGGATTCTCGGTTTTTAGGAAGACATTTTTGAAAGACGCTCTTCATAATCTGCCAGTTAAAACTCATTCACTCGCAGCCATTTTCATTGAAGCAACCCCTTTCGCTCCCGGCTGTTTTACTGGATTTGATTGATTTTGCCAGGCCCACCGAATATTGTGTTCTATTGCTGTAAAAAAAAAAAAAAAAAAAAAAGAACCTACCAAAACAAACATTAGAGTATCATCTTTCATCAGGAAAAAAGTACATTTGTATCTGTTTCCGTTTTGCAGCAATTAGCTTTAGAATGTAGCTAAGTTTCATCGATATTCACATTCCTGGTGAAAACACTGACAAAAAGAGCTTGTTGCAACGTGGTTGATATCTTGTACTTTGCTAGCTGCTGACCTTTTTTTTATTTTTTATTTTTTTTTAAGATAACTACCATTGCTTTCACCCACCTCCATGTTAGAAGCTGACATGACAGTAATGGTTCACATAGATGACTTTAAACATCTCTTCTGTGATTGAGTGACAACCAGCCAATTTCAGGTCAACTCTCCCTTTTATACCGAAGCAACAACACTGAATATTTTCCAGATAATTCACACAATTATTCACATTTTCCGCTCTGCTTCCATGGTAAGCCCTTCCAATTAGAGCGTGCCCGGAGCTGGAGACTTTTGACTGCACCGTGACCACACATGCACAAGCGCTTTGCAGCTATGCACCTGGGGCGCACACCGAAAAAGGCCATATCACCGCATTTCATCATCATCACCCTGCGGCCATTTCTGCCACCCCTGCTGTACGCTGCTTATCCTCCACTCATTTCTCACCGTGCGATACGCGTGGCCTTCTCAAGCCGACAAAATGCGCAACCTCTCCGGAATATGAATGCGCGAGACAAAAATCCTGGCTCGTTTTGTTTGCGCGGCGAAAGGTAAACATTGGTGGAGGCTTCAAGACGGGCGCTCTTTTTCACAGCAACACGAGGGCTGGCCTACCGCTCTATTTGTCATTCAAACAGTGGCTCGCAGTATCGCGCTATGTAACATTTAAGGCTCAGCTGCGGCTGCCTCCTTTGCCAGACAACCCATAGCGCCACCATTTCATCAGAATGAACATTCTGGACTTTTATTTATTTATTGGGAGCTGCCAATAACAAAAGTAGCAGATCAGTCATTCACTCTTAAATTCATAACACTGCTGGCAAAGAACACAGTAATCAAAACAATAGCAGCTGCTCCAACAAGTTGGGACAAAAGTGGTAAGACGGCACAAACTATATGACCATATTACAATTTATAATAACTGCTATTCACTAGGGAATAAGTCATGGCAATCTTACTGTGATAATCAGTATACATTACAGACTGAAAGCTTTTAAAATATAAATTTGAGTTTGTCGTGTTCATGCATTAGAATGTATTTCCACTTAAACTCAGTGGTGCACAGTTTAAAACTTAAAATTGAGAAACCTACAGGACAGATGGAAGGAAAAAATAAATAACAGGAAGGGGCATGATTAAAAAAATATAATATAATATAATGTGGACTACACAAGATAAAATAAAAGATCAAGAAAGATATGGTAAAAAATGTGATTTAAAAACAGTAACATTGAATAATATAAATAAATAATTAAAATAGAATGATAACACATTTTAAAAATCCAATTAAAAAAACATGGCACGTTACAAAAGTAAATAAAATATGCATGGCATAAAAAAAAAAAATCAAGAATATGAGGTTAAAATATTTATACAGGGCAATAAAAAAATCAAATATGTAACGCAAATAAAATTGAAAAAAAAAACATGACATAACAAATGTCACAAAAGTATTTTTATTATTTCTTTATGGTTTAAGTATTTCTTTTATTGCCATGTCTTGGCTTGTATCATATAACAAAAAAGTATGAAAGTATTGGTTGTTACACGTTTTAAGGGCTTTAAGTTTACTCTTCGCATTTACGCTGTTTTTTTTTAAAAACTAAACAACATTGAACTATTTAAAAATGCTATTCAAACAATGACCTCTAAACACTTCATCACGCAAAGGTTTGACAGTTTAAATCTTGAACACATGGATTTTACTTCCATTCTTAATTCATTCATTCTTAATTAAGGGTCACAAATGGAAGGCCAAACAGCCTCTTGGAACGCCTTCAACAGCAGCCTCCACTATTCATCGATGTACATTAGAGAGTTGATGGAAGAACCTGTTAAAACAAACTATTATGTACCGTACTGTATTTTCTTGTACCATACATTTACAAAAAAAAAAGAAAGGCACTAAAACTTTAAATAGACTTTGAGAGCCAAAACGCTGCAGTTTCCATGAAGGATCAAGATTCTTCGAAGTTAAATGCTGATAAAGAATTTTAAATGAAGTTTATAAGGAGCGAGGATGGTACGGAAATGATGCAACACAAGCAATAGTCTGAGCATTCGGACCGAATGTTGCAGCAAAAAAGTGAAAGCCAACAAAAGCCCGTAGCGGACAGAGGCTAACGAAGCGCTTTCATCAAGGAAAAGCCGCCTCACAAAGCGTCGCAAACAGGATTTGTCGGAAGGAATGCCGGCCGACTGCTCCTCACTTGCCTGCCTCTCCGACGGACACCTCCGCGGGTTCAGAGGGAGGACTCTCGCCCACGATGTTGTAGCTGGTCATCACTATTTGGTAGCGCTTGAACTTCTTCAGTTCTGAAAAAGCAACACAAAGTTGACAAGAATTCAGGGACGAGAGCAGCGCACTCAAGATGAAAGGGAAAAAAGACGGTCGTTTAAAGTCAAGTATAATCATCAAGCGATGTGACTTACGTGTCAACTCAAACTCTGTCAGTGAGGAGCTGCTGACTGTCTTGAAGGTGCTCTTGGCTTTGGAGGAGAAAGCGAAAAGAAAAGGGAACACTGATAAATGGCTTCTGCAATTCATTTAACATTTATCGACAAAAAGAAAAAAAAAAGATTGCGTTTAAAGGGAGATTTTCGATAGCCTTTAAGTTTGAAGGAATGAAGGATTATCTACCTTCTGTTCTTATATCTACATACAACTTACTCTGTCCTTTGCTACATTATCAAGAGTATTTGCTGCTTTTAATTGTTCCATTTTACTTAAAACCCATTCACAAAATGTACTTTTAAATGTCTATTTATTTAATATTCATTTATCTCCTTTTTTGCTATTCAACCTCAGGGATCCGCCCCCTTTCCCCTAAAATTCGCTGTATCTCAACTAAGAATGAGCTGCCTCATCCATCCATTTTAAAAATAGCACTTGAGCACCAAAGTTTACATTCTCTATAAGAAACATGGATGTACAACATGCTCATGACAGACACATTATGGTAAGTATGGTTATGAATTATTTACCAAACAGTCCAAGATGCAAATGCATTATGTCGCATGTTTCGTAGGGCTCAAAAAACACAATAAGACACAAAATTATAAGGCGCCACCTCCTCGTGAAGTGAACTTAAGTTTCGTGTTGACACTATCGAATATTTTTAGAATCAATTAATTGATTATTCAATTGATTAATCAGATTCATTTTAAGTTTGCATTAAAGTGAATTACAAACGCATTTTCCCCCTGATTACTGTTTATTAACCAGTGATTGGTGGTTATTTCACACTTCCTATTCGTGTAATGATGAAAAAAAGGGGCAGTGTTGTTGGACTATGTTACCAGTTCAGTCATTGTTTTCCAAAATAAAAACAGATGTCTTATTTTGATTAAAACACAGACGATAATCAGTCTTCTTTCATGAAGGACTACAGAAATCAGTGAACAATTACTGTTGATATGCTGAAATCAGAAGATTTAGACAATTTTCAATTAAAAAATGGCCCCAAATCATTACTGGATTATTAAAATAGTTGTCGATTAATTTGATAATCAATAACTTGCAGATTAATCGATTAATTTTGACAGCTCTGCTTATGTTTATGATTATATTGAATGGAGATGTTGTGTGTGTTAACTTACTTGTAATGTGGGCGTCTGTGGTGCTTTTGCTGCCCTGGACCATATCAGCAGCAAACGACGAGTTGGCCGGCAGCTCTCGATAATAAAGCCGGTACCCCGTCAGCACCCCATTGATGTGCCGGTCGCTCGGCCGCTGGGGAAAACATGCAAAAGAAATCACTCATTTATTTCCTAACGAGTACATTCCGGGCCTTCATCTTCCGGGAGTGCTGACTGACGGGAAAAAGTCAAGCTGACAAAGACAACTTTGAAAAGGGCGCAGAGCTTGAGTGGGTAGTAAAAGATGATGAAATCGCTGGCGACTTTGTTTTCACAGCCTCCTGCTTTTGCCATTAAGCCAGGAGGAGAAGAAGACGCTATATGGAGTCTGTGTTTCACCAGCCAGGACTGCCCGTGTGCCCCTCCGCCGGCTAATCCATCCCTTCAATCGTCATTTTTAGTCTGACGTATCCCCCACTTTGATGAATAATGTATTAAACACAAACACGCATTCTGCAGGGCTTTTATCACCCCCGGTGAATTATTAACATGTATTTGGACTGCACTTCAAATGTGTCTAAAACATGTCAGGGGAGCAGATAATGGTCAGTTACGGTAATGGACAGTTATCATAAAAAGGCATTCAGATGTCTTAGTGGATCATCAAGGCTACATTTGTAATCCCTGTTTCAAATGCACACAAACAAAATTGTTGGTAGCCCACTCCCAATGAGAGAAAAATATTAACTCATTTGCTCCCAAAAACGTATAAATACGTTCTATTTTAAATGTATTATGTGTCCCAAAGACGTATTTATACGTTTGTTTTTTTTATGCTAGAGCGTACAAAAGGCTTTGATGCAGCCTCTCAAAGGCAGACAACTGGTGAAAAAAAAAAAAAAGGTAGTAATTGCAAAAAACGGCCAGCAGGTGGCAGCAGAGTATAGTAGATCAACCAGGGCCATGATGAAAACAAGCTGTTTCCCCACAATTCTAAATCCAAAGTGAATATATTAAGTTTAAGTGATTATTAGTTCATTAATCTAAATACATTCACCTGAATTAAGTTAATCCAAAGTGACTCCAATCCAAACTCTTACATTTAATGAACTCATAATGGCTTAAACTTAATATATTCACTTTGGACTAACTCAGGCGTGGGCAAACTCGGTCCTCGAGGGTCGGAGTCCTGCAGGTTTTGCGTGTTTCCGTTCTCCAACACAGCTGATATAAGATCAACTCATCAGCAAGATCTGCATAAACCTGATAATGATCCGGTTGTTTGGAATCAGCTTGTGTTGGAAGAGGGAAACCTCCAAAACCTGCAGGACAACGGCCCTCGAGGCCCACCCCTGGACTAACTTAATTCAATCGTGTGTTACCACTTGAAGCGATTTTTTTTTTAAGTTGGTCAACGATTGAATTTGTAATCTTAAATTGGTTCAACAATTCTCTTTTGGAGTGTAAAGCCTGCTAGCTTAATGCTAACATATACACAGTCAAAAGCACATATAAGCAAAGCATACAACAAACAATATTCACAAAATTCTATTTGCTCTGTGGGAATGATGACTTTTTCCTTGCAAACAGCTCAAAAATATTGATGTCCACAGCTTTTATTGCAGTAATAAAGAAAATATTGCCACAGCATTTACCTTCCACTGGACCAGGACGGAGGTAGTTGTTGATGGTTTGACTGTGAGGATCTCAGGAGGCTCATCAGGTGCTGGACACAAACAGTCTTCTCAAATTATCTTCACATCGCAGCTCTGTTCTGTTTTGTGATTTTTAAGTACCTAAACATTTCCTCATATCGTGGAAGGAGGAGTTATTTTTAATTCGATACTTGACTCATTGAGCCATTTTCAGCAATAAAAGTGAATATTTTGCACAGAATAATTTCATTATTTTTCCATGTACAATTAATACATTGAAAAACAATTTTTTTCAACTTGCTGTCGATGGAAGATGGCATCACCTGTGCTGAGGAAGTAGATAACGACCAATCATGGCTCATCTGTTTTCTGGGTTTGGTCAGCAAACTGAACCATGATTGGTCGTTAGACTTGTTACCTGTTTCCTCAACACAAATGATGTCATCTTCAGTCGACAGCAAGTGGCAAAATTAGTTTTTAAAAGTAGTAATTAATACATGCGTTTTAATGTATCCTCTTACACTGTTTTTAAAAAAAACAAATATTGAAGCTATATTTACTATTATCCTGATTATTATTTTACATCTCCCACTATCTACTTATAATTAAATATTAAAGACATTTTTACCATATGTACCACTTATTTGCTGTTCTTTCTTTCCTTAATTCAGTTTATTTTGTTATCTTGTTTCGATAGATCTAGAATCTTTTTTTGTTGAAATTTGATATGATATGATATGATATGATTTTGAAGTATGGAGTGGAATCTTGTATAAGCCATTTCGGCTTCAATGTTGCAAAGTTTTTAAATTGTGCTAAATAAAATATAAAATGAATTGAATTAATTGAAAAATAAAAATAATGAAGTTATCAAATAAAATCTGGAGAAAATATTCACTTTTTACTGCTGACAATGGCTCAATGAGTCAAGTATCCCTTTTAAAGTATCCCTCAGTTCAGTAATATGACATTTTAATTCATGTTTTCCCTTTATTACTAACATCTACTAAAGTGAAATAATTGAATAATAATAACTATATAATTTGAGATTACAAATGTTGAATTTATAGAATAGAATGGAATTAAACACAATAGGATAGAAAGCCCATATTGTCATTATATGGTGCCGTTGCAAAAAAAAAAAAAAAAAAGTTAATAAAAAACTAAATAGTTGATTTTCAGTGCAAATTCCTGTAAGGCTTTTAGCTGGAAAAAGAAGAGGTTGAACTTTGATTTCACTTTTTAACAATTATTAATATCCCTTATCGTATTGATCAAAGTGTAGAAGAAAAGACAATCTTTGACATTAATGGGGTCACTATTTGTGGAAAAAACTTTCTCCCGCCCTGTCTCTGTCGTGTCTCCCAAAATTCTGCTCATCTGTCGTTGTCCAGCCTCTCACCGTCTTGTAAGGTCGTGACCGCATCCGTCTCCTTACTGAGGACGCTGCTTCCGATGTCGTTGGTGGCCACCATTCGCAGCTTGTATGAGGTGAAGGGCTTCAACCTGCACAAGCGCACAGGTCATATTTCTTTATAATTCCCACTCCCATCCACATTCTTCACCCAATAGTACCCTTGAAGGAAAATAAGTGAATCGTTTTCTTTCAAGCTTGCGGCGCGACGAAGCGTTACACTGGTTATAAATAGCGTGAAAGGGTCTGGAATAATAACCGCACACGTTCTTAACTGCTGTATGGCTCCAATATCTTATCCGCATTTCCTCCTCGGTGCAAGGTGATTACAATAATAGGCAAAGAGTAATGCTAATAACATTACTCACGTTGAGAAACACCACACTCAGAGTCAACACAATGAGTGTGCACTCATAACACAAACCAATATATTGCAATATTTACTGTAGTGCTTTATTAATGCTAATGCGCTCCTGTGCACTTGCTGCGTAAAATGTACAGTAGGTTTCATTACAAAAAAAAAGCTATAAAAGGAATCAAGCTGAGAGCAGGTTTGTAGCAACAATGCACTGGGACAGCGTTGAAGACAATGCTTGAAAGTGCCGTCAAGTGTCTGTTTTGGGCCCAAGGACTTTTGGCATTCTTGTGTTCAGTATTTTGTTCAGTCGCACACACAAGATGTCCCAGCGGCAAAACAAATCATTTCCAAGGGACAGGTTTCAGCAATAGGATAGGAAAGCTTTCACCAGGGAGGAACCAAGGACACGTTTAACAAGTTCAGTCCAACTTGTACAGCTTAGGAACAAATTCAGCTCAAAATTGAAGGCACCGCTTGCTGGGTTGACTTCGGTTGAAAATGATGCTAACTATGCGACTTACCTGTCAATGGTCCAGACAGTCAGGTTATGCGGGATGTCCGCCGTATTTGTGATCCAATCGCCATCCGGCAGCTCTTTGATTTGCACGGTCAAGTACCTCACGGGGGAGGAGCCTGAGCTGCCGGTCACCCAATGAAGGCGGAGCCGACGCGCTTCCACGCCATCCTGAGGAACTGCCAACTTCCTGGGCGGCTGGGGACGCTCTGCACATACGAAGAAGGACGGAGAAAGGGAAGCTCAGACGATCCATTTCCTGTGTTCCATTGATCAGATATGCATGATGGCATGCAGTTGCATCCAATTTTATGGGATCATATTTCACTTATACATGCGAGTGAAAATGAATCAGGAAACAGTAAACTCTCTTTTTATTCCTTCCACCATGCAATTATGTTTTCATTGCGTGGAAGGCAGTTGAGGTTCAAGTGACACGCAATGTGATATTACAGTGATATTTTACCAACGATACAGACAGTATAATTATATAATTAATAATATAATTCAAAACTTACAAAATACAAAAAAAAAGAACATAAATGAATATATATATATATATATATATATATATATATATATATATATATATATATATATATAATACATATACATATATACATATATATATATATATATATATATATATATACATATATATATATATATATATATATATATATATATATATATATATATACACACACATACATATATACATACATATATACATATCCGCCTCCCAGTTCTGATGACTCGGGTTCGAGTCCAGGCTCCGGCCTTCCTGGGTGGAGTTTGCATGTTCTACCCGTGCCTGCGTGGGTCTTCTCCGGGTACTCCGGTCTCCTCCCACATTCCAACATAATTGGGTGCTCCTAACTGTCCCTAGTTGTGCTTATGAGTGTGGTTGGTTGTTGTTGCTGAACTGGTTGGCTGGCAGGGTGTAGCCCGCCTCCTGCTCATAGCCAGCTGGGATAAGCTCCAGCACCCCCCGTGACCCTTGTGAGGAGCAAGCGGTTCAGAAAATGGATGGATGGAAATTATTTCCATTTATGAGCATTTTTTTTTTTTTGCATTAAATTTTAAATTTATTTATTAAATTTATTTTCACTTATATTTATTTATTTATTTTTATTTTGTCACTTTTGGTCTTCCATAGTAAATAAGGCTGCATTCATTTTTTAAAATACTTTACATAACTGAAATTCATCTCCAAAGTTAATGCTGTAACTTTTTGCGATACTGACATATGTCATCATTGTGTTGCCATTGTGTAGTTTTTTTTTCCAGGACCATACTGTGGTCCCCTTTATTGGTTCGTGTTTTTTCCCCTCTCTCTCCTTCCTCATGCACCCCACCCCACCACCCCATCTAAGAAACTCGGGGCGCTAATTAGCAAACCGCCAGGCTTCTTGTTCTGTCTCCCTCTGTTGGTTTCTCGGACGGGATGCCACTGTCAAGACAAATTCCTTGTCCGTACGTGGCCAATAATACATAAAACAGATTCTGATATTCTGGGTACGGATATACTGTATGTGCTGATTTACACTTTTCTGCCACCAATCATTGTAGTTACTTATGAAAGTCTGACAGCATTTTACCACATCTTGAAATAGGGGATGATACACGCACCTCCTTTCACTGTAAGGGGTCCCTTTATGTTGAGCGATAACTTTAACTGTAGGCTGTATCACGCAAGTAATTCATATAACAAGACGCTGCATTCATCCGTTTATACATTGCCGACATATAGGCTGTAGCTTTCGAAATTCTGCAATGATTCATACTCCCGCGAAGCACCAGACGCGCATATACATTTTCATCACCTGCGCATCACTGTGACGTTCACGTCCCAACTGATGAAATGAAACAAGACTTAACAGCTGGTGCATCGAAGATGAGGAACTGCAACAGAATGTTGGCATTTGAAGGTTTGCATCAGAAGTAGCTAGTACTTTAAATGTGGAGGTGCATCAAATAAATATGAGGAAGAAAAAAAAAAACCGCACAGCTTAAAGGAGCGTGGCTGTCTAATTTCAGGGCTACGGGGATATTGACTAGGTACGGTAATAAAAGCGTTATTGATTCACCCCGAGGTATAATTAATCTGCACACGCATGCACAGAGGTAAGCATGGTCGCACACGCCGGCTCGCGACTCTCCATTCATCCTTATCGCAAGTAATTAAGACAAATCGGATTGCTTTCCTCTTATCCCCTTTTCTCATCAGTCCCTTTCAAAAGACTTAACAGTGCAAGCTCTTAAGTTGAATGCTCCCAAGATGGCAGCATTTGAAATTCGGACAAGATTTTGTGTTTGGATTTTTCTTTTTAATGGCATGATGCTTCAATTTCAATAAGGACCTAGTATGCGTCTGACTGGCTCATTTCTGGATCAGGGAGTTTTGATGAGAAATGTGGATTCCATAGAGGTCCGTTTGGAAATATGTCACACTTTCAATGTGAAATTGACCTGAACAGTCACCAGTGACATGTGCGGCTTTTTTTTCCATCTCATAAAACTGGGGCACTGTCTGGTGACCCGTCAGTCCTCCCGCTTCCTATCCTCCCTCTGTCAGGTGTCAATGCCTTTTTATGTTTCCTGGATGGGTTGAAACTGTAAAATACATTTTGTTGTTCTGTACTTGTGATAAGTGCAACGACAATAACATTTCATTTCCATTTCTAGCAGCCTACTTTGAAGGAGCATGTCCATTCACATTCTGTAACACATTTAATAACTACAATAAAAGTCATTTCATCCGAGTACTGTGCTCATGATTAAGTGCATATTTGGAACCGTTCCATAGTAGAAAAGCGAGTGAGCCGGCTGTTGTTAAAGCGTTGCCTAGCAACACGTCTCGCGCGGGCGCGTCATTCCGATGGATTTTACGACTGGTATAGATCAAATAAAAACAAATAATTTGAAATCACGATCATTATAATGACTGCATTGTTGTGATCTGCACTTTTTGACAAGTTGCCAGCACAAGTCAGTAGCTAATGTTATCACAACATGCAATATAATGTTTCACCTTCAAGAGGCGCTAGACTTACTACAGAAAAGATGCTCAAGTCTCTTCTATTCGGAAAGATTCATTTTATTCCTTTTCGTTCCTTTGGAAAAAATTGTGTGTAAATATGTTAGACACGTTTGTGTTGCTCTGCTTATACACCAGTGAAAAAAAAAATCATGCTCCGATAGTTAACCTCATATTTGTGAGAACAAGGCCTGCCATTTTATGAGCATTAATTGGACTGTTTAGCAAGCTAGATAAAGGACACAAAACCCTTGAAAGTGTTCGATGACGAGAGCAATAAAGCAGAAAGTCAGAAGGGATCCAAAAGCCATTGACATACCAACACAGGTATTTGCTCTTAAAATGTTTGTTGCCAATTGCTTTTTAACCTCACCGCTGCAGACATCAACATCTCTGGTAGAAAAGAATCATATTTTATTGCACCAACTGACAGACAAGGCCACACACACGCAGACACACACGCATCCGCGCGTACAATCAAAGAGCCAATTTGGTTTTCGGGGGATTAATTTGGCCTATTTGCCATCATCTGAAAGAATTCTCGATGAGGCTATTCTAAGTGGGCTGTCATGCCAGTGAAGTGGAACGGCCAAGCTGTGAATGGTGGTCCTGAGAAAAGCAGATAGTGATGTTTTGCGTGTGCACGTGTGCATGATATCTGAGCCAATTAAAGTGCACGAGAGAGGCCGATCGGGCTGGACGTGTGACATTATCACTTGACTGTTGCATGTTAAGATAATCAACATAAAAGACTGGAATATCATTTCAATTAGGCTTTACACGATCAGGATTTTGGAGCCGATCACTGATCACCGAGTTAAAAAGAAAAAGATAACTGATCAAAGATCCCATCAGAAGATGGACTCATATAGCTATTCAAACAACTTGTTTATTTACTGTACAGTTAAACACCACTATTCGCTATAAGGCCCGGCCCACAAATAGCCAAAATTTGGATATAACTGACACCCATTGTAATGCATTGGGGCAAAAATAACTAAATTAAAATAAATAAATAAAATAAATAAAAAAATATATATATATTGAACCCTAAATAGTCCCCCAAACATACAAATTATTCAATACGTGAAAAATGGGGTGAAAAGTATCTTGAGCTCCACCAAAAATAAAAATTAATAAATAATTGTATATGCCAGGGTGAAGTTTGGGTCATGCAAGGGTTATGTTTGGGTCATGACTGTGAGGTCAAGTGTTTGTTTTGAACTGACCATCATCTTGTTTCAACTGGAAAAACGCTATGTGATGTCAGGAGCTATCTTTAATCTTTAATCTCTTTACTCGGTCAACAGCCAATCAGATAATTCCATGTCAGTCCTGTTACCCACGTGTCTAACCACAGCCAATCTGATCAATTCACTTTCTATTTAAGCCAAAACGAGAAGCGTGTGTTTGTCAAATTATTACCTTGTTTCCTCTGTGCATCTCCACAGCACAAGGGGGCTTGGCATCTCGTGATTCTCGATGCATTCTCATTGTTTCTCGTCTAATCAAGTTTGTTCTACGCCTCTCGATGTTACGCTTTTGCGATCCAACCTCAGAACATAACACTGTGAAACTTTGTGGCATTAACAATGGCAACACATAATGTCCTTGTTAGTGTAGTTTGCCGCAATGTTTAATTTCATGGACCCGATCAATCATTGATAACGATTTTGTGTAAAAAGAAAAATTATTCAAAAGCAATGTTGACATTTACAGTACTATTTCAAGCTAAATTTAAACATAATCTTATTGAGCATGTAGCTAGTTAACAGCTAGCATTTAGCAACACTGTGAGGCACACATGCTAATCCCTACTTCACCGTGCCAACCCTCTTTTTTTTTTTTTTTTTTTTTTGAAAAACTGAAGTCTGAAATTACAACGCAGATCGTTGATGTTTTAAGAAGCCGGACATAAATGGCACGCACAATCTTTCTTTACACGCACCATTACCCAACATCATGAACAACACACCTGATCATTTCAGTAGTAGCAGGTACTCCTTACAAGAAGGGAAAATATGTTAAATGTCGTTGTAGTAAGTAGCCCCATCTGGTTGTCAATTGTAAAAATACACATTGAAAGCCACTGGTCCAAATTGAAATCTGGATTGCGAAGTCGAGTTGATTAAATTTGCGGGATCAACAAAGCAGTTTTCGATGGGACGTAATTTGTGTCCGTTTTTGTGTAGCTTTGCCATTTTGGGCAAGCTAATGGTAACGGAGATGAGAATTTACAAAATTACAACGAACGTCATTTAACACAGTCAAAACAGACAACATCAACGTCGCTGTGATGCGTTAAGGGTCAATCAGCGAGTCCGGGTTGGCAATAGTCACGTGCTTGAGAACATGATGTCGTTGCCAGCGCGGCCAATTTAAGCTAATATCGGAGCCGGCTGCCTGACGCACGTACCTGATGCGTGCAGCTGCTGATGTTGATGCCGGTTGATATTTTTACGCACTAATGAAGGATATGAAGTAGAGCAGCTTTTAAGGAGGCTGTCGCTTCCGGCAGATTGGCTGCTTTACATGTTGATGACCTGCTGCCTCCTTTTCGTGTCACGCGCTCTACCTTCCTCGGTGAATATCGTTTTACTTTCACATGCATCATTTTAATTGCGCACGGATTTCATTGCAATGAATTTAACATGAGATGAGATGTTGTGCTGTAAACACATATCGAGTAATAGCATTTTGCAGGTGAATGCATGATTTCACCCTGACATTTCTATTTTTATATATTTTTTTATCATATATATAAAAGGTTTTAGTAAGAAATAATATATTTGAAAGCTGAGATGGTGACAATATTTCCATAAGGCTGCCTTTTTTTAAGCTTCAATACACATCTTTTCTCTTCCCCAGGGCAAAAACTTTTATTATATGTCACAAAAAGACCTTATCAAGGTCCTGCAAGCGTTTAAATATGCTGACACTGCATTCGACAGTATAAATCAGGTTGATTCATAAAGCAGGAAATTTTCATGGGCAGCATAGTGGGTGAGTGGTTAGTCTACCTCATATTTTATCGGATCAGGGTTCGAATTTTGCTTGGCTCTGGCAGGAATCCATGAATTATGTATTTGATTGTGTGAATGGCAAATGGTGGATACACAGGCTTAGTGTACCTTCTAACATCTAATGGAAGAACATTTCAATCGTTGTGCCTGTCAAACGATCAGATGTATACAGTATTTGTACATAAAAAAAAATAAAAATAATTCATACAAATTATATGAAATTGCATAATTTCCTTCCTTGGTTAAAACCTTTTCATTTATTTGCATTTTTTTTTTTTTTTTTTTAATCATTAAATAATTGGTTGATTAAAATTTATTGAAAATTCAAAATAAAAAAGTAAAATTTTACATAGATGCCAAAGTTTAATTTTATTACATTAAATATTTATATAATTATAATAATAAAATATGAATACAATTAAAAATGAGAATTAATTAAAGCTTATTAATAAAATGAACTATTTTATGTTCCCATGTATTCTACCTGCCATTTTAGTTCGCATTTATTTCATTATCATCATCATCATCATCATCATTGAGGAAATGCTGAATAGCATTCTAACCTTTATTATTATTATTATTATTATCATTGTTTTTTTCGCCCCTAAATTTGGTTAGTTTCAATTAGTTTTATTATTAGTTTTAGTTCATTTAGAATATATGGAATATTTGTTGAGCGCAACATAAAAAAAGGTACGTTAACTACAATTCCCAAACGACTGTTCGACCTACCTGCCTCTTTATGTTCAGCTCAACAGTTTAAAATAAATCCCGAAAGCTGAAATATGGAATTGACTGGCAAAAATGAAGCATAAAATGTTGTATCAGTTAGTTCCGCTTTTTAAAAGTGCTCTCGTTTTCATGTTATTTTGTTAATGAAAATGTTTTTTATTTTTTATTTTAGTTTGTTAGTTTTCATTAACTCGAACAACCTTGGCATCATCTATTTGCAATGCTGTCTTAGTGCACTTTACCTCTTCTCTCCGTCGTGACCACCAGGGCGGCGTGTTCCTGGCCCCAGCCCATGGCGGTGCGAGCCACCAGCCGGAACACGTAGGTCTGCTCCGGGGTGAGTCCGGTGACGGTGAACTGGCGTCCGTTGGAACCCACCTCCACCGTGGTCCACTGCTGACTGTCCCTCTGCTCCAAGCGGTAGGCGATCTGGTAGCCTGCGGAGCAACAAAAGGACGGAGATCAACGTTCAACGTGTGTGTGTCCGTCGTCAGTGCTCTGTGTATTCTTTGCAAATACGTTCTACAAAGCGGAAAAGGAAATAATAGTTGTGGTGAGAAACAAGGCAACGCAATCGCACTTTGACATTCTCATATACACGTACAACCTCCCATCCTTTCCCTTGGCTGGGAATCATTGTGTACATGCTCTCCCTGTCTCATGTGCAGCAGGCCATGTAATAACACTAACACCACTCAACACATACAGTATATTGCACGCACACACACGCTCACGTCCATTTTTCCACACGTCACTCACAAAAACATATCATACACTCTCATGCTAAATAGGCAAATAAATCAAATGGCTGCAACTTATAATTGTGGGTAGAGTTGCCAAAAAAAGTGTACTGATGTTAAAATGAAAGTTATTACATTATATTTAGGGTTGTCAGGCGATTAAATTTCATCCATCCATCAATTTTCTTGACCGCTTATTCCTCGCAAGGGTCGCGGGGGGTGCTGGAGCCTATCTCAGCTGGCTTTGGGCAGTAGGCAGGGGACACCCTGGACTGGTTGCCAGCCAATCACAGGCGATTAATTTTTTTTAATCATAATTACGTAATCACATAACTTCAATAGTTAACTCACGATTAATTGCAAATTTTATCTGTTCGAAATGTACATTTTTTTTCCTGTGTTTTCATACTCCTGTTAACATAAAACTGGGGGGAAAATGTTAAAGTAATAGAACTATGGCTGCATCTTTTAGTAATGATACAGTAATTTCATAATTCATAAAATTGAGTTAAAATTAAAAAGATGTACTGTACTGTAAAAAATTGATTTGTGTTGAGGTCATTTTTCTGCCACTAGATGGCATAATTGCATTTGTAAGTGACAGTGACAGCTCAGTGCATTTTTCTTTTCATATTAAGAGCTATCTAATCTTTAACATGAAGTAACTTGTGAATGTTTGCACATTTTTGAAATTATAAAATACAACTAGACCTCAGTCTCCACAAATATGTATTTGGGTCTTAATCGTGCATTAAAAAAAAATAGTGCCGTTAAAGGAACTTTAAATAAAATCAATATTAACTCACTAATTTTGACAACAACAAAAAAGCTCAAACAACATACTGTAACTAGGGATGGATACCAGATTAAACAAATGGAAAATGGATATTAATTTCATCATGACATTTTAAGGAAAAATACTAGTTTGGGATGTATCAGTGTTTCTTTAAAATGATGTCAGTGGTATCAGTACTTGGTATTGTATTGTTGACAACGCAAGAGTTGGTTACTGGTATCTGAAAAAAAAGTGGTACTGAAAATTGCTAATCATAGCAATGCAAGTTCATCTTTTTGGAATAGAGCTTGCAAAAAAGTCCACATATAATAATAATAATAATAATAATAATAATAATAATAATAATAATAATAATAATGCATTAGATTTATAGGCTCCTTTCTAGACACTCAAGAACACCGTACAATTTTAAAAACGATTTAATTAAAAAGACTATTAATAACAAAAAAGGTGGTGACAATGCAAAGTGGCATTAAATTGGGTCGGCAGTTTGAAACAAGTGTGTTACGAGTTGTGATTTAAATAGTGTGAAATCACCAAAGAAAAAAGTAAAAATAATCATTTGATACTCACTGAATGACAAAGTGCAACAATTGTGGCCAAATTTGGAACCGTCTGAGTTCTGAAGCCAAAATACAAAATAAAATAAAACAAAAGTTTAAAATGTGTTTTTTCAAACCGATAAATTTTTGGTCTGAGAAAAATAATAGATCAGTGAGAATATAACAGTTTGTTCTTTAATTGAGTAGGAAAGTGTCAAACGATGGCGCCGATTTAAAAAAAAAAAGAAAAAAAATGGGGCGAATGAGCATTTCCCCTCGTACATTTCCTTTTTCTGAACATCCTACTAAATTCTCATGAGAACAGGCACAGCGCCGGACACGATTGGTTTACGGTAAAACTGTTGTGATGATAATCTGCTGACAGGCGCCTAATCTGCTTGCGTTTTGCGATAATCTTATCAGATAGTCCGATTGTTTGCTCAATGCAAGCGGCGAGCGAGGCAGATCAGCGGATAACGGCGAGATGGCAAATCCGGAATCATCAAAACAATCACTTTCGCAGCTTCGAGTTATGTACGGGATATCTCCGCGACATCCCCGTCGACGAGATCCACGCGGATAAATCTCCATTACAAAAGGGGACTGTGTCATTTTCGTAAAAAGACCCTCTCGGGTTTTTCTTTTCTGCTATGGGAAAGATGCAGCGCATAAATATTTAACGCGGCCCGATGGCTTTTGGCAAAATGTGTGTCTATGGCGACGCTAGCGGCTCAGCGTGCTTGGCTGCGCTTGTATAGTTCATGAAATACTCATAACGGCTGCGAGTTAACAAGCTCGTGAGGGTATTTTTAACATCTTTCTACATAGTGCTTCAAAGAACATACAGATGTCTTGTAGCAGTAGCACACACATTGACATTAGTCAGTGCTGGTATAGTGTCAGCTGGATTACTGGAACTCCTCCCAAAAACTTTGACCCACTGTGTCAAACAACACACGAGTTCCATTACTATCCATTATAACTGTTGAATTGTTTGTTTTTATAATTTAATAGTAAAGTGGCGAAATAGGTCCTCTGGCTGTTAATAATTTGGATGAATTGACAAGTATTAATAATATAATAAAATGTTATGATTGAAAATGAAAACAAGAAACAAAATGTTATTTTGTTAATTTATTTTATTTTATTGGAGAAAAAAAATTGTCAAATTTAAATTCAAATTTTATTTTGTCTTATTTAGTTTGCATGCTTATATATACATAGATTCCTGCAACAATACTCACATTACAAACATTGGCACATACAGGCTAAATGTTAACGTTATAATTGATTGAAATCTACTTTAAATACCTAAGTACTCTTAGCATGTATTTTTGTTTTTCTGTAATTACGACACTTTTTTTGTTTGGAAGCCTACAAAAGCAGTGCTTCTCAAATAATTTTTATTCCGCCACCCCCTAGATAGAGAGAGAAAATAGAGAAAATAATTGTGTGGCCCCGTCCCACCCAATTTTCCGCCACGACTATAAATAGTATGATTTGCCTATAAAATTGCCTTAAGTACACCTCTGCACAGGAGCTAGTACTCCGTGTGAACTCACTGCCACCTACTGTAGTGTATGTGCAATTATACTTTATTTGATTATGGTTTAAAAAAAAAAAAAAAAAAAAACGATTCCTGGGGTCACACAAAAAAAACATCTTAATGACATAAGTAAATATAATTTAAAAAAATATTTTAACACTTTTTTTTCACTCCCATTAATGCACATTTTGTGCTGCTTATCTGATGTGGATATACTTGTGAGCAGTAGAAGACAAACAAATGGATATACAGTATTATTGACTCAAAGAGCTCAAAGCAAACATGGTGAAATGACATTTAGCTGTTATGCTGCAGGCAAATGGAATAAGCAGCCAAAAAAAAAAAAAAAAAAGGTGAAATCAGCCCAGAGTGTAAGTTATGTGAGTGTAAGTGTGTTTGAACCTTCTCAATGTAATTTTGGTAAGCTACTTTTATTTTCTCTGCTTTGCTTCTGAATGTCGTTACCTGTAAATGCTTTTAGATGTTGTGTCTGCTTGTGTGACGCACATTCAGTTGCCTTGTGCATGAAATGTTCTAAATAAAGATTTTCTACCTTACCTGGAGACTGAGCTCCTCTTTCGGCTGGCTTCTCAGTCTGGCACGAATATTAGTCGTTCTTCGCAGAGAATAAAGAATATATGCCTGTCAAGCATTGTTATATTATCTGTCTCAGCTTCTATACGCTCCAACCGGATGCGCTATAAGAACTGGATGGATGGATTTGAATGTCGTTAATGACTGACCAGTGTGACTGTATTGTGTCGAATTGTATAGTACCAGGATGCAGACATGATGTTAAAGTAGCTATTATTCATAAAAGGCACTTTGCAACAAATGAGATTGTACACTTTATGTGGCCTTTGACCCGATGTCTCTGTTCATACAGCAAGGACACAGCAGGATTATGGCGCTCGTGTGATTGTGTCGGCGAGCGGCATCCCTCTAAATGTCTTCCTGCTTACATTAAAAGCTGGCGTTATCATTCACACTGTCCTGCTCAGCGCACTCCCCGCAGAGAGGACAAGTGTTTCTCCACCCTCGACGCCGGTGCATACAAACGCACGCAAACCACATCTGCCTCCTCAACCAGATAGCCGTCATGTGGCGTGCTTGCACATCTGAAACCTTATCAATAATCTGCTCTCTCTCTCGCTCTCTCTCCCCATGTAGATTTAGTATGTATGTTTAGTGGCTTTGCCATTACAGTTCTGCTCTGCCCATTTGAATTCTGCCTAGCAACAAGTGACCACTCACTCATGTGATGTAAATGGGTAAGCTAAACAAAGCAATGCTGGTGAGTTTCACAGCTGAGCCTACTTTTTTTATATTGTATTTTATTTTGGTTGTGATGTTTCATGAGGAATAATTAACAGGAATTGTAAGAGAAAATACATCAGTTAGAGTGTGTTGTAGTTCTTCTGGAGTACTTTTCCATCTTGGGTAGACGTAACTGGCACAGCTAAGCAAAAAAGCTGCAAATACAACCATTTTACGTGCTAATTGCTTTACTTTTAAATGTCCTCTTTGTATATGTGTTGATTTTGTACATGGGGATTTGTCCTTCAGCTCCTCTAAAAGCATGATGATAATATTTGCCCCCCTCCTCCCTTTGTGTGTGTTTAATACCTAATATGATGCCGTTGGGGTTTGTGGGAGGTTCCCACACCACCCTGGCTGACGACAGGCGCACCTCTGGAAACACCATCCTGACTGGGGGTCCTGGGACTAAAGGGGCGACAACAAAACAAACAAACAACAACAAAAAACAAATGTGAGTTGGCAGCCGAGGGGACCACTAATAAAATACAAGGAGTTGCACAGCATCTCAACATCAAGCACTCCCATTAAATGTGTGACCGTATATGAGGCAGCGGGGATGCTTTTGCCTGCACACACAAACTGTATAGAGCGTCTTATAAATTTTAAAGACCTGCCTTGAAAGATGCAAAAAAATAGAAAATGTAATTTTCTCTTAACCTCACTGCGCCTGCCTTTGAACCGGTTAGAAGTACATGTTCCACACCATCAAATATATGTCATAGCGACTCACACACACCCACGGGCCCCTTAGGAGAAACACGCACACACACAGAAGTTCTCAACGCGGGTTCATTATACTTTTGACAAACTGACTTTTGTTCAGGTTCCACCCTGAAATCAGAACAACTTTTCCAATGTGACAGTGCTCGGTGATGTCTGTGTGTATTTGTGCTGATTATTAATTATTTAACTCATTCAAACCCAAAAACGTATAAATACGTTTTTTTAATACTTTGTCATTCAGTCACAAAAAACTATCAGTTTTTATGTTTTTTTTGTTTGTTTGTTTTTTTTAAATGCTAGAGCATACAGAAGGCTTTGATACAGCTTCTGACATGAAGAGGTTGCTTCAAGCAATGGTAGTTATTACAAAAAACGGCCAGTAGGTGGCAGCAGAGTATAAGAGATCAGCCAGGAACATGTTGCAACAAGCTCTTTTACCCAGTGTTTTCAACACGTTTGTGAATAATGATGAAACCTAGCTATATTCTAATGCTAATTGCTGCAAAACGGAAACAGATACAAATACACTTTTTTGCTGATGAAAGAAGAAATTCCGTTTCTTTTGGTAGGTTCCATGTTTTTATCGCAATAGAACAGAATATTCTGTGGACCTTGAAAAAAATCAGTCAAAATCCAGTAAAACAGCCGGGAGCTAAAGGGATTGCTTCAGTGAAAATGGATGGGAGTGAATGAGTTAAAAAGGGCAGTCGAGGTTACTGCGGTGGTTACGACCCCAGATTGTACCACCTTCTGAGAGGTTCTACCGTATATCATCAAGGACTGTCAAGAAGTGATTTGAAAAGCGATGATGTTCATGAAGCAGGCACAAACTTGTCCCTACCGTCTTCTTTGGTTCTCAGGAGCACGGGTGTGCTGGGGGGTCCGTCGCCCATCCTTGTGTACGCCAACACCTGCAGCGCGTACACTGTGTACTTTCTCAGCGCGCCAAGAAGCAGCGACGCGTTCCTCTCTCCTTCTGCCAAAAGAACACTGGGGGGACGTTCGGAGTCCTTCTCGGAGTACAACACCTGAACACACACACATACACACACAAATGCACGAATGTACTCATGTTTCAGAAAAAACTACGGTAAACCTTTGACCCCCTGCTGGAGCTGAAAAGCTGCAATATAGAGACGCCCAAAATTTGAGAATTGTGTCAATATCCAAATATTTATTTTCAAAAGTATATTGGAGACTGTAGCTCTCCTTTCCCACATGCCATTACATGACAGGAAGTCTACTGCAAAAAAACGTATTAACTCATTCACTGCCTTTGACAAGTATACTTGTCAATTGTATTTTTTAGAGCGGTGCTAAATGGGGGCGAATCTGAGCATGCTCCACTGTAAATATCAAACTTGGAAACAACTTTACTGATGCCCAACCACCGGTAGATGACATCATTGCCCCATTTTATAGGAAATAAACACAGTTTCAGAGTCCATGGGAGAAATGGCTGTATTTTGGCAAACCTACATTTTTCTGCTGTCAGTTATAAAAGAACGGGACGGGACAAAAAGTAGGGAGTCTATTCTGTTATTTGGTAGATTCGGTTTATATATAATTATTGAATGTAATATCACTTGAGTATTGGAAATGTAAAAATTTTCTATAATGACTGGCAGTGAATGAGTTAAAAGCGAGAACCACAGACGTGTGTTATGACAAGCAATTAGAAACACCGGACGACCTATTAAGTTTAACGATATCAGTTCATAGGCACTACTGTATTGTTTCAACGTTAAAATTTGGACCTTGTTGCTAATCAAAACAGAAGCACCTACCAAAGCTCGTCATCAGCCTTGTTTGGATGATGTGAGATTCTGTGGTTTTTAAATTCAGTTTAGCTAGTTTTAGAGCAGGTTTATTCATTTTTATGTTTTGAAAATGCTGGCTTCTTAAATTAGTTTTAGGTTTTTAGATGGAGAATAGGAGGTATTTGTTGAGTGCAAGACAAAAAAAAGTCACAACAAGGATTATCTAAAACAGGGGTGTCAAACATACGGCCTGTGGGCTGGATCAGGCCCTCCAAATGGGTTTAATCCGGCCTGCGAGATGATTTTGTAAAGTAAAAAAAATGTAATGTCGGACTGATAAATCAGCCGGTCACAATCAAAACTTAAAGATTTGTCCTTTCACAAGCAGTCTTCAGATGAGCAATGCAACTTGTACGGGGAATCGTCGTCCTGGATGTCATAGTATTACACACAACTTAAACTACGGTTTGTTGAATTATTACTATTTTTTTGTAATTGTACACCGACATAATGTGTTAAATATGACACAAATTCAATGACTGTTAACACAAATAGATATGACAAGGATTAATGTCCTTATAACATCATTAACTGCACCACGCAATGCATTCTGGGATTAATATATATGCAAAACAGGTCGATTTAACATGTCCGGAAGGTATAACGGAAAAGTGTTGCCACGTTCCATTTGCATTCGTGTTATTTTTCGGAACAATATGATGACAGTTGAGCTCCGTAATTTAGGGCTGGTCCACAAAAATCCGCGAAGAAATGATGGCAATTGTTTTTAAGTTATATACCGTTATTTTACCGATGCGGCGCACTTGATAATATATTTTCCTCCATGCTAACATGAGTTTTTGGCTATAATTATATGAAGTTTTTTATTTTATGTTGTTAACAAAAATGCTTTTTCAAGTTTAGCTTTCCTTTTAGCATTCCACTGGGCTCCCATTACTCCACAATGTTGTGTGCACAAAAGAACTGTGAGGCAGATCCGCTAACCACAAGTCCAGCTTGCCGCCTCTGTGTGAATTTATGTTGAGAAAAAAAAAAAAAAAAAAAGTCTCCCTCGGCATCTCAAACTCGCTGCCTCACCTTACAAGAAAGTGGAAAGCAAAATGTCAGTTGTGACTTGAAGGGAGCGCGAAGCAAAAAGTCAGGAGGTGCTGGTGGCAGCTGGCAGAAAAAACCATCGGGCGTCTTAACGACGAACGGAAGCGAGCGCTGCCGGCAGCTGCTTGTCATCTCTCAGCACAGTGGGCACGCTCGCGCGCTGCCACACACACCAGGGAACAATATAAGTGTGCCATGCGCTCGGGGGGGGGCTAACGGATTATATAAGCAGATTTCTTTTTTTGAAATCTCCAAACAATGGATGGTGGAGTTATTTTGTTTGCTGCATATTAACACGCGCGTGTCAACACTAGCGGAGACAAATCCCTCTTTATTCATGTCCTTTGCAGATTAAGACACAGACACAATTTCTACATCACATTAGGCCAAATAGTTTTGTTCTTCCGCGTGCTGTAAAAACACAGACACAAATCTGCGTGTCGTCGCTTTATGCTAAGATCAGAAACAACAACGTACATTACAAGAAATCCTCAGGGGATGCGCGGGGGAGGCGGCGAAAAGCAGCAGTACAGTGCGGAAAAAACAAAAGACAAACTTGTATTCGTCGAGCTATACTATTTATCTATGTCTTGATTCCGATGAAGAGTTTTGTGACACCGTGCAGGTTTGATAGATTGTAGTTTCTTATTGTGGACGACATGCTAATGATGGATCATCTTCATCTTTCCTTCTGGCATGTCAATACATCTTACTGTGTGCTAAGGCCTTGTAACTCCTTTTTTTTCTAACTAGAATTGTGGAATCAGTTTATCACGCATACAACAGCTCGCTTATTTTCAGAAAAAGGCAGACACCTCAAGATTTATGTCTGTGCCGACTCTCACTCATTCATGTCATGGGAAGCCATCAAAGTTGTCTCGAAAACAGAAGAGTTGATTTGAGGCAGCTATCCTCTGCCAATAACAATGTCCTGACATCTCCCCCCCCCCTTACAAAAATGGCCTCATTGTGAAGGAAAAAGTGGTTCTAACGAGCCGTTTTGCCACAAGGCGAGTGAGAAACCGATTGGTATGCAGGGCGGTCGTTTCACTAACCATGCGAGGCAACGACAACAACATCCTATCGTTAAACACCCGTGGGATACAAACCCACCGAGGCATAAATAGGGAGACTTCACACTTGCGAATTTCAAACTGAAACAAAGTTCAAACTAACAAACATAGCAAAAAAAAAAAAAAAAAAAGTATTTTGAGACCGCAATACAACATGAAAGCATGCATGGAGTTAGTTCAAGTTGCAGGAACTTGGAACTTGAAGTTATCTTTAAATAACACCACTGCGGTTACTGGACATTACATCATTTTTTTTTTTTTTTTTTTTGCAAACGTGTGAGAGTTCGGGCGTGTGACGACTGGGAGGTGTTAATGGTATGTTTTTGTGAGTGCGTGTGACATGTTATATGCACCTTGTATCCGAGGATGGCCCCATTCCGCCTCGCCTGAGGGACGGGAGACCACGTGAGCAGAATTTTGGAGGAACTCACGGCATCAGCAGTCACATTGACAGGAGATCCTGATGGGACTGTGGGAGACACACGCACACACAAACACGCATTTGCGTCAGTGCTACTTTGCACTAGCAATCAATCCGGACCTTTATCTGAATCCTCTCCACCATCTTGCAGTCCTCTCTCCTCAGTGAGTGAGAAGTAGAGAGTACAGGGAAGTCTAATAGCTCCCTTTTGTGTCATCTAACATAGTGAATACGCCAACATAGGGCTTGGTATCGATTCAGATTTCCAAAATCGATTTGATTCGATGCAGATTGATTTTCAATTCCGTTAAGGATTTCATGCAGTGCCAATTTTACTTTGATATGGAAGACATTCCCAGAAGTACCAATGCTGCAACAGAATAGAAACTTCTTTCTCTTACTTGGTGCTAGGGCTGGGCGATTTTGCCTAAAAATAAAATCTCCATTTTTTTTTAACAAGAAATTTGATTTACAATTTTTTCACGATTTTATATTATTTCCTTTAAATTTTTTTATTTTATTATTATTATTATTATTTTTACATAAACTATGAAGTTAAAAAGTTTTGCATTTATTTTATCAGTTAACAAAAGTAACCATATTTCTTCTCTTGGAATTACCATAATGTGCAAAACCTCTACCTTGATTCAAATATTTCTGGAAATGTAAATCTGTACAGTATGTGTTGAAGTGGAAAAGTTTATTTTTTTCCCCACAACAAAACACGCGAATTAATGAAAAAAAATCGATATATTGCCCAACCTTACTTGGTGCATTAGTAAAAATATGAATGTTTACATTTATAATTAAATGCAATACAGTTACATGAATCATGTATGTTGTATTGAACATGACCTGATCCAAACCATAAATAACTGAAATCAATTACAACCACAACACTATGTAAATAAAGCTGCAAAAACACTGGCAAATCACGACAGATTTTATACTAAGGTTCCAGTGAAAAACAAATTTACCTGTATTATAAGAGACACAGCCACAGTACATAATTATGCATCCACATTTTGTGTTTTTATGTCCAATTTGTACCATATTTTTTTTTAAGGGGGTATTTGACATATTAATTTCCGGAGGGATGGATTAAAAGTATCGATTCATGATTTTATGAATCGATATTGGGTTATGACAAGGAATATCGATTTGATATCGATATATCAATATTTTAGACCCACCCCTACTCCAACACTGGCCACACAGTCTCACATAGGAGTTAATTAATTGGGCCTGATCAAATCAAATCAAATCAAACTTTACCTATATAGCACCTTTCATACATTCAAATGCAACTCAAAGTGCTGAACAAATAAAACATCCATAATAAAATAAAAAGAAAAAGCCCCCCCCACCCCATCCCCATGATCGTACCCACAGACACACACACAAACCACATGTCGGGGCACAGAAGAACCCTGTGAGGAAAGGCACCCAGAAGGTGTTCATCCACACTGAGGGGGATAACGACCAACCACCACAGGGAGGACCGATTCACTCAGATCTCAAACAGCGGGCACCTGTACTTAGTTCTTACCGGATTCAGCCGTGCGAGCGGAGACGGCGTCGCTCCACGGGCCAGGTCCAATGGAGTTGTAGGCCTGGATCCGGGTCCGGTACTGCGTCCAAGGATCCAGGCCTTCTACGGTGACCTCACCCGCGACCCCCTCGACCTCCACGGTCCGGTCCTCCGCCAGGCCGTCCGTCCTTCGCACGCGGAGCCGGTAGCCCACCGTTTCCGGGCTGCTGTTGTACTCGGACTCGGGGAGAGGCTGGAGGTCAGTTCGGGAGAGATATTTATAACATAATCACTACTAATATTATACGTTTAAATAACATTACATTTATTAAATAAATTTATCCATCCATCCATTTTCTTGACCGCTTATTCCTCACAAGGGTCGCCGGGGGTGCTGGAGCCTATCCCAGCTGGCTTTGGGCAGTAGGGATACACCCTGGACTGGTTGCCAGCCAATCGCAGGGCACACAGAGACGGACAACCATCCACACACACACAAGCACACCTAGGGACAATTTGGAGCGCCCAATCAACCTGCCATGCATGTCTTTGGAATGTGGGAGGAGACCGGAGTACCCAGAGAAGACCCACGCGGGCACGGGGAGAACATGCAAACTCCACCCAGGAAGGTCGGAGCCTGGACTTGAACTATTTGCGATGGCGTTAGTGTATTAGACACTGTATATCAATGAGTCTCAAATATTTTCATTTAATTTAAGTTCTTCTTCAATGAAAGTATTTCTTATTGTTTACAATTAATGTATTTAATTTAATAATCAAATATTAGGGGTGTAGCAAAAACTGAATGTAGTTTTTGACTTAAAAGACGCAAGTGCATCGAATCAAACGAATCATTTCACTCTGACATAAATTGAGATACGTGTTAAATTGTCTTTTATTGGACGGACTACTGACAAGTTCTTTCAAATGTATGTAAAACAACAACCAAAAATTAACTGAGCCATATACGAAAACCATATTGAATCGTCTTTTGTGGACAGGTGAATAGCCCAGCCATGACGCTGTCAAGTCAAAAAAAAAAAAAGGACACAGTAAGACAAGCGTTTTGCTCCCGTGGTCATTTGAATGACAGAGATGTTGTTGGAATCTTAAGTGGATCTTAAAAAACCTTTTACAATTTTTGACGTCCCATCTCCTGATCGCCGTACTCTCCTGCGTCCCCGTTCAGCCTTCATCATCGTCTTTGTCGTCATCCTCGCTTCCTCTCTCATTTCCTGTCACCGTCACCTCACGTGCCCCTTTACCCTTTATGCTTTGTCACCTCAATTTCTCCACCGTGTCATTATTTATTACCATCCATTCTCTGTGTAAAAGAGCTTCCACGGGCCACGGATGACCATAGCGGGCATCGGGCATTGCTTATTATTGCGCACTTGACACCAAATTTGACTTTTATTTCTTTCTCGATACAATAACAACACAGACGCAGATGGCCTTGGATAGCTGAGAATACTGTGTGCGAGCATGCATGTTTAAAAAAAAAAAAAAAAAAAAAAAGCCATTGCCATGCCGCACAGGTAGCTGCTCGCTGTTGATGTTTGATTTGACAGGGCAGTGCTCTCATTCCGATTCCTTAAATGGAAAATTTCTCCGCTCCACACGTTTGCGCTGTTAGCGAGAGACGGGAGGCGGAAGGAAAAAAAAAAAAAGGACTGTAAGGATAAAAATGACAATGTTGTGCAGGGAGCGAGTGATATGGCAAGATTAGGGTTTGCACCAATAAGCAGCAGAGATGGTGGTGGGAAGTAAAGTGCAAAAAGTTGGGCTGAAGAGGTGAGAAACAAAATGTTAAGTACATATACAAGTATGTAAAAAAAATATCAGTAACAATGTAAAAATACACCATCATTGTCTTTCAATGTATTTTTCAGGTATTCATACTTTACCTGACTTTTTTTTTTTTTTTTTTTTTTTAGCATGTTTTACTTTCATTTGACAACAGATACGTCGTATGTACTTTTTTACTGTTTACTTTGTCCTTTTTTCAACCTCCATCGAATACGACATGACATAAAAAAAAGATGGTAAAGTCGAGCACGTTTGCGATCTTGAGGATTTATCACGCAGAAAAACCAGGGACAGCAGCGACATGGAGGGACGAGAACCAGCGAGCATTAACAAGGATGACAAAACAAACTCTGTGAAGCAAAATATTTACCATGGCCGTATTTCTAGGCAAAGTTTGCAAAAAAAAATAAAAAATCACTTCTTGTCATATTTGTTAACAGTCCTTATGACTTGAGCGTAAAGCATAAGTACGATCTGTGAAAAAAAATCATTTTGCCTTTAATTTTTGATTTGTAAGAAACCACCATGGCCGAGGAAAAACAACCAATTAGAGACAGAAGGCGTGCCTTGTAAGGTGTCAAACATCTGTCGTGCACTCGCATGCTTACTTACTATCTGAGAAAACGACATTATTTGGAGTGGAGTGTTACTATGACAATAAATGTTATTGGTTTGACTTTTTTATTGTAAGGATGTCTTTTTTTTTTTTCATTCTCAGTATTCACACTACACAAGTACATAAAACCTATGTTAATCATGAAAAAACTTCCAAAATATAACAATTGGATTCAGTTTAATTCGATCCAGTTGCATCGTTTAACTCAAAAAATGATTTTCCGGTTCAAAGTGGTTTTTGTTACACCCCTAGTATACAGCTTTTTCATTCCCTGAAACTGATTGTTCATTTTTGTCCTGTCCATCTAATTAGGTATGCAATGCGAGTGCCTTTCCACGTCTGATTCCAGACACAGATGCTGGTGAGCAAACACACGCGCACGTACAAAACACAGATGATGATTCACCATCAAGCAGACTCGTTTGTATGCGGGTACCTTCCACCTGAAGCAAAGGCCGGTGCGCGTCGGAGACAGCACGGCGAGGTCGGACGGGTGCGTGTCGGGGGCCGCCTGTAAGGTTTGGATCAGCCTGGAGGGGCCGCTAAGGGGGCTGGAGCCCACGATGTTCACCTGCTGCATCCTAAACCTGCGGAGAGAACACAAAACGAAGGGAAGGTAATTCAACAGGTAGGAAATAACATCAGATTGCAGTTGTTGCTCAGAATTTGGATGAAAGAGAAAATACAGTGAAATTTTGTGATTTGTTGTTCATTCCCTTCAACATACAACTAAAACAGTGGTTCTGGAATTTGGTTCCATCCATCCATCCAATTATCCATCCATCCATCCATCCATCCATCCATCCATCCAATTATCCATCCATCCATCCATCCATCCATCCATCCATCCATCCAATTATCCATCCAATTATCCATCCATCCATCCATCCATCCAATTATCCATCCAATTATCCATCCATCCATCCATCCATCCATCCATCCATCCAATTATCTATCTATCCATCCAGCTAGCTAATTATCTATTTATCATCCATCCATCCATCCATCCAATTATCCATCCATCCATCCAATTATCTATCTATCCATCCAGCTAGCTAATTATCTGTCATCCATCCATCCATCCATCCATCCATCCATCCATCCAATTATCCATCCATCCATCCATCCATCCATCCAATTATCTATCCATCCATCCAATTATCCATCCAATTATCCATCCATCCATCCATCCATCCATCCATCCATCTATCCATCCAATTATCTATCTATCCATCCAGCTAGCTAATTATCTATTTATCATCCATCCATCCATCCATCCATCCATCCATCCATCCATCCATCCATCCAATTATCCATCCATCCATCCATCCATCCATCCATCCATCCATCTTCTTAACCGATTTTCCTCACTATTATTAAAATTAAGATTGAGCGTTAAATTAGTTTTATGTCTTAATATGAACTTATGAACATATTTTTACACTCGCATGACAGTTACGAATGTTAAAAGATTTCTTAAAGCACTGCCAGTAAGTTAATAAATGTCCACAAAGAAGTCGACAGTTTGACAGATTATTTCCATTTCTGTGATTTCCTATGAGAAAAAAAAATAAATAGAAATTGGAGTTAGCAAAGTGTCATGGCTCTACTCTCTAACGACCTCCGTTCTCTCTTTCCTCATCTACTTCCTTCTCCGGGTTGCTCATCCCTTTCTCCGCACCTTGCTCGCCCCCCCCCCCCCGCTATTGGCGGAAGGGTAATGAGGATCTGCATGCAGCAGCTGTGAAGGTGCTGACAAACAAAAATAGTCTCATATGGAACTGTCTCTGTGATTTATCTGACTTCACCCGAGGCTTGCAATACAGCAAAAACTGCCAGAGAGTAACATTTGGGAGAGAGTTGACGGGCGCGTGCATGTGTGCGTGTCCATAAATGAGATGGCACCACTGTGTGTGTGTGTGTTAGCTGCTTACCTGTACTGAGTGAAGGGAGTGAGGTTGGGGATCTCCAGACTGTCAACGCCCGCCTGGTTGTCCAGCTGGTAAACAACCCTCCAGGCGTCCTCCGCGCCATCCTCCTTCACCACCTGTGAGCAGCGGCAAAGAGTTGTGCGATGGGCTCGTCAAGGACCATCAGCTTCTTGGGTGGATGGGGTCGAGACGCGCGCGCCCACCTGGCCCTCCACGATCCATCGCGAAATGGCCGTCTTCCCGTTGGCACCGGGCCGGAAGCGCAGGGTCACCGTCCGGGGGCTGATGTTGGAGATGACCAAGTTGGAAGGCACACCAGGAAGTTCTAGAGCATGCAGAAAGAAAATTTCCTATGCCCATTCACAGAACCTTTTCTGAACTCATTCAAACCCAAAAGTGTATACAAATGTTTTTTAATACTTTGTCCTTCACTCCCAAAAACATACAATATTTTTTTTTTATGCTAGAGCATACAGAAGACTTTGATACAGCTTCTGACATGATGGTGACTTAAATCAATTGTAGTTATAGCAAAAAACTGCCAGCAGGTGGCAGCAGAGTATAAGAGATCAACCAGGGCCATGTTGCAACAAGCTCTTTTTGCCAGTGTTTTCAACAGGTTTGTGAATAATGACGAAACTTAGATATATTCTAATGCTAATAGTTGCAAAATGGAAACAGATACAAATATATATATATATATATATATATATATTTTCCTAATGAAAGAAGATACTTGACTCTTTTGTTTTTATAGTAATACAACAAAATATTCTGTGGTCCATGCAAAATCAGTCCAAATCCAGTAAAACAGTATGTAAAAGTTCACCACAAGATGTCGCTATATAATAGAATGTAGCAGCAGCACATGTATTTTGAAGTATAGCGCACTACAGCCAGAGCAGCTAACAAGAGGGGCTAGCAGGAGAAGCTAGTAAAGGTTTGTGAGAGCACAAAACAAGGTGACAAGCAGTCGGAGCCCGAATCAGGGGTCTCCGTGACGACCACCTGCAGGCCGCAGCTGTGAAACGTAAGCGGCGGGTGACCCATTGGGTTCGACGCTAGATGCACGCCACACCAGGGCTAACTATGTTGGCGAAATCGTCCTTCCAGTATCTGTAGCAGGAAGATGGCGGTGAAACATGTCAACCGGTACCACCTATGATTATATTCAAACGCTTTTCCTGCCAACATTAATTAACGTAAACGGAAATCCCAACGAGTACCGGCAATAACGTTACTTGACGTCAACTATGTTTTTTTTTCCCCCCCATTGGACAGTGCCTTGTGCAGCTCTGGTTTCTTGAATGAGTTGAAAAAAATAAAACCCCAACCAACTACGACCAGCAAATGGCAGCATTGTATCTCGTTTCAATGGGATTCCATGGATGAAATTACATGAAAACATGGTGGATCTTAGGAAATAAGTTTTCAACGATGTTGTGAATGATCAAAGCGTTTGTCTCATTAAATCTAACTCACAGAGCGTCACCAAACAAAAAATATTGGTGTCACTAAAATTGCTTTCAAATGATGATTACTAAAGAACGGAATAAGGTAGAATCATACTTTTTATTTTTTTTGAATGAGAGTGGCTTGAAAGATGAGTGAAAATGCTCGAAATCGGCTGGCACTGTTGGGGTTGTCTTTTTGGATAACTGTGCGCAGTAAAAGAAAATGTATGATGATGTGATATAAGTTTTTTTTTTTTTTTTTTTTCTGTTGCATATTGTTAAAATCAATAGTGGGCTTTTAAAATGAACGAACTATTAGTTTGCCACTAGATGGCGCTAAGTATTACACACTGTACCTTTGAGGATGTGTAATGTGGCTAACTAATGTACTAAATAGCTGCACAGAAATTCAAATGTGCTTTTGGACTAAACATGCACAATTTTTTCCCAAAAATATCGGGTATTGTGTATTTGTTAGCTCTCCTAACTTCATATTCTACACATGGCAATCCAAAATGAGCATTCACTCATATGCATACCGTAACTGGATGTATCCGCCCGGCTGGAGATTTGTGATTCCAACATGTGAGGATGCCTCCACGGAAAACCAATTTATTTAATGGTAAATTAAAGTGAGGCCTGGGTAAAATGGAACGATGTTTCTAATCTCGGCAGGACCTCAATCCTGATGTGTGATGTATATGAAGCATCTCTTGTTTCTGAGCCACGACATTTTTTGAATGTTTATAGCTGAATATAAGATTAGAAAGGTGCCGAGACATCTTCCCCTAAGATAGCTTTTTTTTTTTTTTTTTTTTTTTTTTGTCTTGTGCTTTCTATATGTAAATAGGATCGAGAAAATAACTAGAGTGGTCAGAAAGCGGTAAAGGCTCAAAAATATGATTCAATCACGGTTTCAGTGAACTTTTCACACAACCCACACCTGAGGGGGGAAAAAAAAAAAAAAGTTCTTTACAAGAGAAGTGAACTTGCACTTGTAGTTTTCAAGTCTTCCCTGAATGCACACAGGTCAGGTTGCAAATGCTTAGTACGGTGGGAGTCTGATTAAACGTGATTGGAATAGTGTGAGTCAATTTGTTGCACCTTCTGGCTGTCATGCGCCTGTAAATGACCACTTGCAGGTTTGGGAGGCTTTAAAGTGGAACGAAAGCCAAGATGACAACATTTTGTTTCAATTTACAAGTGCAAATCATCTTAGTCAGTTTCTGTTTATTTAATCTACGTACAAAGTGACTTTAGTTAATTATTCTGTTCAATCCTTATTCCATGAACAGTATTTTCAATCTGCTCTGTTTTCTAGAGGGAAAAATAACACATTTAAATCAGGAACAGGGAGAACTTTAAGTGTTTATGACCGAGCAATTTTTAGTAAGTATATGACGTGACGAACCGATGCAGAGAAGATAAATGTCTAGCGGTGAGCGATGAATTATACGCGCGGCGCAATGTAAGTTCATTAGGGCAAGACAAGTGCGGTCAGTTTAGCCTCGTTAATCATGTTTGACCCTCATTAATTGCTCCATCTCCGCGGCAATAACGGATGAAGGGGAACCGTCAACGTGTTGCGGCTGCCAGCGGAAAGGCGGCAAACGCAACCGGCTCTCCTGATTGCCACATCCTTTCCAAGTTGACAAAAATATCAAGCAAAACCTACTCTCCAAGCATTTTGCAAGAGGAGTGCGATGGAATAACAAAGAAGCAAATGCAATTTTTCGCCAGATACATAACTGCATAACTGCAGTGGATCTAAAAGGTCTACACACCCCTGTTCAAATGCCAGATTCAACTTGACATAACCTCCATTCATCCATTTTCTGAACTGCTTCTACTTGTGCAATGTAATCGAACTTTTCAAAGCGGAAGTAAAAAAAAAAAAAAAAAAAAAAAAAATTTTGGCTGTGTTCACATTTAACCAGTCACACACAAACTCATGTTAATGAGTGTCAGAGGCACACCCGCCATTATTCAAAGTACCTCTGATTAGCCCGAAATAAAGTTCAGATGTTTTAATAGGCTGTTGAAATTATTTATTTTGGTCACATTTTTCTTGTAATGTTCAATAACACTTTTTTTTTAGACCGATAACAGTACAACTACGCAACAGTGACAGGTAATTTTAAAGAAAGGCCTAAATATCCTAATATAGTATTTTTTTTCCAAAATAAAATGAATTTAAATAAATGAATAAATAAAATGAAACCAATAATCCAGTATCCAGAAAAACCCCAGGCCAGGTATTGGTCCAATACTGATACCTGGTATCGGTACTCACCCATTCCTACATTTTTTTTTAAATTTCCAAACCCTGGCATGTGCACAGGGGCGTGCAGACTTTTTATATCCACTGGATGCCTATCTAACAACAGTACTAATGGTGGAAAAGGTTTAATATCGATTTATCTGGGTCTCATTTTTCTATTTCACAAAAAACAGCCACCTGAACAGGGGTGTGTAGACTTTTTATATCCCCTGGATACCTACCTAACTCCATGCATACATACAATGTATACAAATACTCATACTAATGACAAAGCTAACTAACCAAAACATTATAAAGTTCCCTCAGTTTGATAGAGTACAGCTCAATGAAGCACTTCAACTTCAATAATAATAATAATGATAAAAAATAAAATAAAATACACATTACTGCATCGTTTGCAAAACATCATTATTGTTACAGATCTTTTAATTGTACGGGATGTCATGAAATGCGGATGCACCCAATGTTATGGCCAGTGAGCTCAATGTACAATTTGTGTGAGACAATTTGCAGCGGATATATAATTGCATGGCTTATTTAGTTCAAAGGCATGCGGAGCTGCTATTATTTTTTGCCACTTATTAGCTGGAATACATTACACATCAATGATACGCTTTTAATTTGCACAACTGGAAGGAAATTTTAAAAGTTAGCCGGCTTCTTCACTGACAGCTGCTGGAAACATGCCTGGCAGGCGGAACACTGGCAATATTATGTACAAGCTTGTTTCTGTTAATAAAATGTCAGTCGGCAAAGCGCTGGGAAAAAATAAAAAAATAAAAAATCTCATTCCATTTCGCGGAGGATCGCCTCACTCAATCTCAACAAGGGCGAGCACTTCAAACTATGTTGGGTGAATACTTGATATCTGTGGACGCTCTAAGTGGTCTCCCGTGATCAGCGCTGATCCGTGCAATTCTGCCGCAGCTTCGTTTTTTTTTTTTTTTGCCAACGTGGCAGAATACAGATTGGAATAGCCTGGTATATATATTTAATCATTTGTCAGACGGATAAGTATTTAGAGAGGGATTCTTGGTGTATCATGATCGGATTGTCGACTTGTGCACGTGCGCGCCAAAAAAAAAAAAAAAAAAAAAAAGGACGACTGTAAGCCGGTGTTGTGATGATGATGTTGACACCGGGCGGCTGGCTGTGATGAATGATCAAATGCAGTGAACTTCATGAATACATGAATAGAGAAACACGATATGAATCCAGGAATCCCAAGTCCCTCTGTTCATTCTTTTGTTCCGTTTGAGCATCTTTAATCCTTTGGCCCCTGTCTTTCTTTGACTAGTTTTGCTTTCATGAATTAATGAATATCCTGTGAATCTAAGAACTGTCTGCATTCATCTTTCTCTCACTCTTCCTGCTTTTATTCATGAATTAGTCATCAGAAAAGTGTTAGCGCGCACACGCGCGCGTGTACAAATCCTGCTGCTGAGTCGGGTTTCACTTCCACACTCTACTTCCTTGTTAAGTCTCACTGCCTTGAGGACAAATTTTGTTCTGCCTCATTATGTTTTTCTACTAACTTTTTTTTTTTTTTTTGGGACTCTTTTGATGACCTCTTGTCTGTCCAACCGCAGACATTTCGAGTCAGTCTGCTTGTAGAATGACTGCTGATGATCTGAACAAGCGCAATCACACTAACGCAGCAGGTTCACTGAAGCAAAGTTCTCTCTGACATGCTGGAAATCACAAATTCTGAGTGTTGCTCTGACTCAGGCCGATGATTCATGCGCTAACAACAGATGACGCATGGATGAGGACATGAGACAGAAATTAGCAACAAATAACGACTATAATGGGCCTTGTAAGTCTTAATTATGTTAAGTTTAATGTAGGTAGATATGAGTTATTTTTGATGCAGAAAGAAATTCCAGGAAAAAAAAAACAGGTTTTATTAAAATGATTCAGTGGTCAAACAATTCAGAGTTTGAGTTGCACTGGCTGTAATTTCAAACTAGCATCTACATGGGACCACATGAGTGTGGGTAAGTCGCAAACCTGTTCTAAAAATTGCCCACCAGTGATGGGACATTGTGATTTCAGAAGAATGTTGTAGAAGTGATCATTACAAAATGTACGCACTAGTAGAGATTTACATAAATAAAATGTTATATAGCATATGAAAAATTATGTATTTATTTTTATTCAATATTCAGTATATTCAGATTTATTTGTTACAAATAAAACGGATTCAAATCCAAACAAATGGAAGGTGGACCATTTTTTTCTCATCATTAAGGTTCAACTTTATGGGCGATTCCTGTTTATTGGTGCTATTTCCATCCAGATGCTTACAATGAAAACTTTTTTTTATCACAGCTTGTTGTCTTCCTACATGAACTCATAAATAATAACACACATTCATTATTATTTAGATTTAATTAAAGTCTCTCTAAATATCTAAAATCAAATCAATGTAACCAATGGTTTGACATATTCTATTCTTTATATATATTATATGTTCCACATTACTATAGTCCTAAAGATTTTCTTTACACTGGCTCCTAGTCAGCTGAAGAAAATATTTTCAATTTATGCTAGGTTTATAAAAAACATGGTTTAAGTACTAAATACATAAAGAAATGCTCATGAAATATAAACCCAGTAGGGTTCAGAGGTCAAGAGAGGTCAATTAAGAGTTCAAAGCAAACATGGTGGAACAGTATTTAGCTGTCATGCTGCATGCAAAAGGAATAAGCTGCAAACATAATTGAATTTAGCCCCAAATATATATATATATATATATATATATATATATATATATATATATTTTTTTTTTTACAAAATCATGTTGTGCTGTGCATACTTTAATAATTTTAATAAAGTACTTTTTTATCTCTTTAATTTGCTTGTAAATGTCTTAAATTCTTGTTTTTCAATTAATTAAATTGTATTTTGTCTTTAAATGCTGTTATCTGTTGGCTGAATTATTATCTCCTAATATTAATTACTAATATTAATTATGTTTTGTTTTTTTGAAGTTTTCAATATAACTCAATAGTTATCACACTTTAAAGTCACTATCAGCCGAATACATATTTCAAGCCATTCATTTCTAGGGATGTAACGGTATACAAATGTCACAATACGATATTATCACGACATGAAGCTCACAATATGATTATCACGATATTGTGGGGAGGTTGGCGATATTTAAAAAATGTCGCACTATTGTATACAAATGAGCTCACACTAAAGAACAAAAATCACAATATTGTGCTTTTCTACATAACATCAATGTTATGTTATTATTAACTCATTCACTCCCAAAGACGTATTTATACGTTTTTTAGGTTTTTGTTTGCTAGAGTTTTTGTATGAAGGCTTTGATGCAGTTTCTGACCTGAAGTGGAAGCTTAAAGTGATGGTAGTTGTTAGAAAAAAAATAAAAATGAATGAAACAGATGAAGCACACTTTTTTTGTAATAACTACTATCACTTTAAGTGACCACTTCTGACCTCAGAAGCTGCATCAAAGCCATCATACAAAAACTCTAGCAAACAAAAACCTAAAAAACGTATAAATACGTCTTTGGGAGTGAATGAGTTAATGCACGCACACATTGAGTTCCTCCACATATTGACTTGCTTCACAGGCAATTACGTTCCCCTTCATCTGACAATTAGTGTAGATTTTAAACATAGAAGGGCCAAAACATCCCTAATGAAAATTAAATTGCACTAAAAAACTAGCCACGGGAGGGTGCTAGAACTGCACAAATGGAAATCAACCTGACTTTTTAAATATCGTGAACATGATGACGACGCTATTGTGGCAGTTTTAATATCACAATATTATATGCCACAGTTAAATCCGTCCTACCTGGAGGGACGCCGGTGGAGATGTTGGCCGACGTGACCACGCCCCGTCCGGCGGCGGTGAGCGCGGCCACCTTCAGCCTGTACGTGGTGGTGGAGGTGAGGCCGGTGAGCTGGTACTGCAGCGTGGAGTTAGACAGCGCCCGCTCCTCACGCCTGGACTGCACGCCGGACGCCTCCCACCACAGCATGTAGCCTGCGGGACGGGACGCACGCCGTGATTAAACAACCGCTTGGACGTTTGACACGCGGGTGAAGATTTTGCCACACTGAGGCAAAATAAATAAAAAAAAATGCTGGATTGCAGGAAGGTGTAACTCCAGTCTAAATCTGTGTCTGTCCCATCACATCTTCACAGTCATACATCACACTCCGGCAACTTCAAACGTGTGCGTGAAAGTGAAAGCCGTATTCCTGTTTGTGTGAAGCCCAGGAGAGAACGCACGGTCCCTCGTGGGTCCCGCCGCTCACCAGGCGCAGGGTGAAAAGCAGGTGGAAGATAAAAGAATAATGTGCGAGGTGACCTTGATTGAAGAAGTCCTCTCACACTCTGCTTGGCGGATTAAGACACATTCGGAAGTGCCTCCATCTTGCGTCATTGCACTGGAGGTGTCTGGTCAATGACGGGAACAGTGAAACGAAATTTTCGCACCATTCCCGCCACTGTGACCAAGTTGGAAAACATCTCTCGGTGGTGCTCTAAGAGAGATGAAGATGTGTGAGCGTGTGTGGCGCAAGCTCTGTGATGCGCCGGCTGAGGCCGTGTTGGAGGTAATGTGTGGAGACAAGCTACACAGAGTGGAGATTAGCAAGGCGATGAATCGCTTGCACACAATCAGAGGGACTCGGATGCCTTGGGCACTGTGTGGGTCCCAAACAGCCGGTGAAGAACGTCATAGAAGGTGTACGTATTTCACTTATATGGACGGTTAGGGGAAAATTAATGCTTTTGCAAAGTACGACTGTCTTAAGTTACACAACAGCATGTTTACAGAAAAGTAATCATCATAAGATAACTTTATATTGTGTACCATTGCTAGATAGAACAAATTCTAATCCCTCCACAGGTGGTTTGGATTGGGAGAACATAGACATAGCTGAACTGAACTGAACATCAAAAATAAAATATAGTAAACACAAATACGTCAGACAGCAAGCCGATGGCCTCAAGTGATGCTGTCACTCAATACGTATGAATGGCTCATGGTTTGGCAAGTGAACAGCCAGCCCATTCTACATTTTCAGTCGCTGACTTTCATTTTACTCAAACAGCCTATGCCTGCCTTTAAAAGGCATACACACATTCAACGTCATTAAAACTACAATTTAGAAGAATGTAAGGATTAAGACCAGAGTGGACAAAAAAAAAAAAAAAAAAATGTGTTTCGGAATTATATGCACGAAACTTCAAAATTATACAGTATATAAATAATAAAATAAACATTCACCAATATTGTCTGTTTGTGGATAAATAAAATTGAATTGCTCAGTGTGAAATATCATATGTGCCTGTTTAGCTAAACACAAAACAATGATTCCATCGCTATTGGCTATTGTTGTATTCTGTCATCTAGTAGAAGAGCATTTAATTGTTCTGACATGGATAAATGGGTCTTGGTTTTTCACTTGTATAGTGCCAAATAAACAAAGATACATTATTTGCTTTAAATGCATGATTTTCAGGCCAATTGAGTGAAATTGTCAAATTTCCCGCAGCACACCTGATTATGTTTAACAGAACACTAATGTGGCAATTATAGCATTAAAGCTACTGAACGCAGAAAACTGAATTTCAAATTGCTACTGCCACCTGTGGTTGGAAAATGAAACTTTTTTTTTTTTCTCCACTCACTCACACAAACACGCACACAAATTGACATGGTCTCCCAGGCGGGGAGGCGAACCCACGCCAACTGGCACCAAAGGCAAGTAACGGTTCCACTCCTCCCTGAAAAATGAAACTATTGGCCAGGGGCTTGCAGGAGTCTCCATTTATGAACAGCTAAGGTGTTAATCTACTAATGAAAACAAAATCCATCATAAATGGTCAAATAAAAAGGCTATTGTAAAAATATTTTTGGGCAAATTCCAAACTTACCAATAACAATGCCGTTCTTTTCTTCAGGCTCTGCCCAGCTGACTTGCACCGATGTGTCCAAGATTTTGGTGAAACTCAAATGACGGACAGGCCCAGGTGCTGTAGAATACATTTACATTCTCAAGTGAGCGTTGAGTTTTCCATTTTACATTTTGTTTGAAACATGACAACAACAAAAAAATATTGTACAAAGGTTGTTGTTGGTTTTTTTTCTTCATTTTTCTCTTTTTTTTTGCCCTTTCCACAGTTATTGAAAAAAAACAGAGATGTTTGATTGTTTTGAGTTGATGTATGTATATTGTTGGATGTTAAATAAATCTTTATAAAAAAAAATATATATATATATTGTACAAACTTTGGACTCCTCAAACTATGTGCAGCCTGCAGGGTATCATTAATTTTGGGATAAACTGTGTTATTAAGCCTTGGTGGAGGTCCCCTTTGGCAAAGCCTTTGTGAATAAGACTTTATAATATGGCACCATGTGAAGTCAAAGAATATTACAGTGGGCTTGCGCTAAGCACAAAACACAGAAACCCGTGAACTGTCTGCACATGCTATTATCACGCTGCCAACCAATCATGTCGGCATTGACCACTGTCGCGCACACACACACATCCACACGCGCGCTTGTCCATGCGTGCCGGCAATTTTTCATCTCATCTATGGTTCTCAAAGCCCCTCTCCCAGCAGAGCGATTAAGCTATTCAGCTGAGACATTCAATAACACACACACACACACACACGTGCACCCCAGCACACACACGCAAAGCCACCATCAAGCAAGAATTACACCCACCGTTAACCCCGCAACATGCCCAGCGCCCGATCAATGCCCGTCAACGATTACGTGAATATGTGCGCGTGTTTGTGCATGTGCACATGGCTTCTCGTAGCAGTCTCCCGCTCAATAATTGCTGCTTGCTCATAATGGCTTGTCTGTCCGCCCTGCTGGCTATTGTGTTGACTTGATACTGACGTGTGAGCACTTGGTACACGCGGCGGTGACCAATTATGTTGATCCACGTAACAGTCAGCTATAAATAACGGCATACCTGAAAAGTTTCATGCTAGTTTCATTATTCCGTTTATAAGTGTTTTTGATTGTGTGTTAGCATTAAGATAGCAGACTTGTCCTATCTTAAAAAAAACAAAAAAAAAAACTAAAAAAACCTTGTAACTTGTAAAACAAAATACCTTGTTTTGAAATTGACGGTGAATTGAGATCTAAACAAGGGATCCTTGTATGTAATAAAGACTGGGAAGTGTTTAAAAGAAGTGACCATGACCAGACCGCCGACAAGACTTAAATAATTGTTATTTGCAAAATCACTCTGACTTAGCAGGCAAACTTTGATCCAAGTCCGCAATTTCCCCTGGAATCATGGGACCGAAACCTAATACGATCAAATTACTAGCTGATCTGATGAGATTGGACAGATATAAACACCGGAATATGTTCAATTGGATTAAGCAGGTTTGATTCATTTCGCTTCCAAATGTGCAATCTGGATGACTTTTTTTTTTTTTTGGTTTGTTTGTTCAGCTTCTGACCCTGCATACACACACAAAATTTGTTTTTCAAGTTTGATCGTTTAGATTTTATAATGGGATTTGTGTGACCTTCTCCAAGTGGATATAAAAGAGAAGCTTCTGGAAATATTGACCCTGTAAAAACAATTTGAACTTGAGGAAGTAAGTTAGTAAGTTTAAGCGATATTTTGGGTGGACGTTATTTGCTGAAAACCTCACCTACTTATTGTTGCACTGCTCAGGCCAAAGCCATGTATAAAATAAAAACATTGCTTTGGCGCCATCTTGGGGCATGTTGGGCCCAAGGAGCTATGTTGACGTGATGGGAGGCGCTTCATTGTAGTCAGAATATAACATTGTTTAACAGATAAAAAAGTGCTTTGCCGCCATCTTGTGGAATCTTGTGGCAATTACAAGCCTTTTCGGGTGAGCACAGATTTTTCATATTTGCAGCGGGGCACTGTCACTATCCCGTGCGAATGAATAGTGGTGGGCATTATACCTCTTATGATGATGATTTTAGTAGAAAAATATTTTTCTCATAATTGTTTCATCCTATAAGGATAAACTGACAAAATAATTACATATCCAGACTACGCTCACCAGGGCCTTTCATTTGAGATGTAACTTGATATGTTTTTTTTTTTTACCTAGTCACTCAACCTATCAAGGGCAAACATTAAGAAAAACAAAGCAATTGAAACACATGGAATTGTTGAAGGGAAATCTTCTGTCACTTTGGCAAAGAAGAAAACCCACTTGGGCTCTTTGGCAGAGGTAAATAGATGAACACCACACCAGGTACGTCAATACTTTTGCATTATTATTCAGATTTTTTTTAAAAGAACTGGGAGTTCGACAATACTCACTGTCCTCATGTGTTTGGAGCATGGTGGGGGGGCTGCGTGGTCCGTCTCCAGGTGTCGTGAAGCAAAGGATGGAGCCGAAGTACCAGGTGAATTTCTTCAGCCCGCTGACCAGGCCCGTGTGGCGCGAGCTGGGGTAGTCCGGGGTGATGGTTACCACGGTGACGTCCTCCGGAGCCTGTTCCGGCCAGACCAGCAGCTACAGCGAGGGAAAGCGAAAATGTTCAATATTTCAAGTTTGTATCTGAAGCGAACCCCCCTGAGGTCATTCATCCATCCATTTTCATCCCTCCATTTTCTCATGAGGGCTCACATTCAAATCAAAGGACGATTTTAAGTCTTGAGTGATGCTAATGGCTTGTACAAGACAATCTGGCTGTTTTTGGTCTGTATTTTGCTCGTTCTCGACCAAAGACTTCAAACACCTCTTATGAGCAACAGGAACGTTTTACGTTTAATATTTCTTGAGACATAAAAGAAAAATCAGATATGGACCAGCTTTCCTCTGACTCGTTTTATGTTTTTGGGAAGTCACGGTAAAACGCAATCAGGATTTTTCGATGATTGTGACTGTGCTGCTGGATCCAGTAAATCGTGACAAGGGATCAGCTCAGTCTTTCCTCCGTTGCTTCTTCAGAAATTTCCGGCCTGGCAGTCAAGCGGGCTCACACGCCCATTTGCGCGCTCCATCTGTCGAATCGCATCTCTCTACCTGCCCGCCCACTGACAATGAATTAGCGGGCGGGTCGATGCCGCCCCGTGTGAAAATAGCATTCTAATGGAAATCTAAATGATGCATTAACGCTATATTGCTGCCGGGTGCACATTTACATTTGTCATTGTACTAGCGGCGGTGGAGCAAATCAAAGCGGTGAGTAATCGCTTCTGAGGCGAGATGCATTGTGTTCACAGCGTGTTAAGATATCTTAATTACACTTTTCAGGTGTGAACGATCAACGATTACGCGAACAAACTGTGTTGATAAGACAAAAGTAGCACGTGCTATCAATAATGAGCCGGGGTTCCTTGCAAATTCCCTCCGGGATACACTGTGCCCCATTAGATTCCATCTTATTGCAGCATGGATTTCTTTCAGCAGTCTCTTTGAAAGCCAAATGATTAATTATGAGCTACCGTGTCCACAGCCGGCAGCGAGTCGACGGCTTTAATCTGAACACGTCAATTTATTCTATCATCATATTTAGGATTATGCTGCTCGATAGCGTCACCTGCAAAGAGGCTGTTGGTACTCTCAAAACAATCACTTATTTCATGGCTGACAGTATGGGACATAATAATTATACAAACATAGTCATAACTTAACGAATGAGTTTGATTTGTTTTGAGACCAAACTTGTAACTCAATTTACTCACATATCAACGCAATTTTCCCTGTTGAAATGGATTGAAAAGCTGTTCCCCGTTAAAAAAAATAAAATAAAAAAAATAAAAAATAAAGGACAAGTCAACCCCCCCAAAATTTCTTGACAACTAGTCCAAATACGGTATTCTTGTTAATATTGCTTTAGTGGAATATGAGTTAAGTAGCAAAATCCAGCCATTTTTATCAATATCAGAAGGCGGCCATTTTGCCACTTGCTGTCGAGTGAGGATGACATCACAGTTGCTCAAGGCTCAGGGAACGACCAATCACAGCTCACCTGTTTTCTGAAGCTGAGCTGTGATTGGTCGTTACCTGGAGCCACTGTGATGTCATTTTTACTCGACAGCAAGTGGCACAATGGCCGCCCCCTGAGATGGATAAAAATGGCTGGATTTTGCTTCATAACTCATATTCCACAAATGTAATATGAAACAGAATGTCATGTACAAACATTTAATTTTGTGAAGACTAAGAAGCCATTTAATGCCCTTTATTTTATTGTATTATTTTTCTTCTTTTTCTATCATTAATTTTACTCTGTTGTTTGTTTTACATGCTGCACGGCTCTTTATGTGGAGATGTATATTGTTTGTGAACAAAAAAATCAGAATGCCATGTAGAGTAGTGAGGTCACATGTAACTTATTATTGTCAAGAAATGTTTAAGGTTAACTTCCCCTTTAAAAGAATTATAACATTGTATTGCAAATATGAACTTAAGATAATTGAGTGCATCTAGTATATGTAAGCCATGCACACTCAAAAAAAAAAAAAAAAAATCCTATGAAGTAGGCCATATTGAACAACAAGTTACACCGCTTAAATGCTTTTTACCGAATGAAGAAATCTCAAGAAGCATTTTACAACAACAGTCCTAAGTTTTAATTGTTACTCCAATCACCAACTTCAATGTGCCACTGACCACCATTTAGCGAGAACGCCAGTGACACGTTGGAGTGGCCGTTTTTCTCCACGCCTCGGGGTGCCGCACTGCAGCCAGGCCTGCCGTGGCAAGATAAGGGCTTCTATTGTCGTTTATTATCGCCGTAGTACAGTTTGGGCGCACTAAAAGAGTGCTGATTTGGCATCTGATGCAAGTCCCTCCGCCTCACTTTTTTTTTATTTAAAGGCTGCCAAAAGGGATCGGTCCCACTGTTGCTATAGTTACATGTTGATCCAAGACCGGAGACGTGAGGCGAGTTCAATCCACAAAAGAGGGCTCGTCGCAAGCAGGTACGGCGCTGTACATAAATCACAGCACTGTCATTTTGAACAGGCCAAGTTCACCTTTAAAAGCCGACGAGTCGCACGCCTCCTGTTTTGGACTATTTGTGACAGAGGAACGGCACATCAGAGTTGAGTTGAAGCCACCACAGATGGGCTTGCTTCTACAAATGTGACTAATGGAGAGAAATTGCCAACACAATTAAGATATATACTTTTTTTTTTTTTTTAAACGTGCTCAATTTTGTGGCACATGCTGTTTCTCTTTTATGTATGCTCTGTTTTCCTTGACAGTATCTGCTTTTAAAGTTCAATTTTAGTTTGAAATCTACGCTGCATTTCCATATGTACATTTTCCACTCAAAAGGAAAGTCTCTATGAATAAGAAATAACTAAAAAGTCCATCCAGGGACGAGCACTGTGAATTAGCTTTTTGCTAAAGCACTGTGATGTAAACATCAGACTGCTGTGCTACATTTAGTCTGTGCTTCTGTAGTTGTCCTTATAAAAAATAAATAAATAAATAAATAAATAAATAAATAAATCCAGTTGATTTGTATGTTTCATTCATCCATCCATTTCCTATATCGCTTTGCGAGGCGGCTGTACCAACCACTCTTCTCTATTTACTCGTTATACATGAATCAAAACCATATTTTAATTAGTACTGCGAGCTGATACAAATGACTACACGCATTAAATGGAGATTAACTTGCAACTGCAAATATTGTCTTCCTGTCCAAATGACGGATCTAGTTCCCAACGGTGATCGTTTACAACCCCGGCAGACAGGTGAGTAAAACAGCACAACAAATCGAGAAGTTAGACCGAGACAAGTGGACGGAAAACTTGGTGGTTCACCTAAATATTGCATGCACGCTCAGTTACATTCAAAAAATGAAAGTCATTAGTTGTATCTAAAAAACAAAACAAAACAAAACAAAACAAAAAACTAGACGAAACTTTAGACTCGGTAAAACCAGGTCTAACTAGTGTTTTTTGGGGGTGGATTTGACTGAGCTTATATCATTTAAGTCGTTCTACACGGAGAATGAAGAGTACAGTATATTGCTGTGAGTACGTTGCTGCATCATTTTCAGTCAACCGTTACTTAAAAAGGGTAAAAGCACCGCAACTTAGATGCTCGTGTTCAAATTAAGCTAATGGGGCCTTAGTTGAGTTGTAAATACACACTTAGTAGTTCTTCGTTTCACGTTATGTTTGACAGTAAATTTCATCAGATTGTTTGCTTGCTTAATTGCTCACTAGTTGCCAAAACGTAGCACATTTTGAAATGGGTTGACCCGAGTTCACTGCCAGCGTACAGTCCAACGATGTCTCATATCTTAAAAAAAAAAAAAAAAAAAAAAAGTCACTTGTATCTCAAGCCACTACTGCATAATACTTTTATTAAAACTCTCAACATCATCCATAACCCCAAATGATCCGTGTGATTAATGAACAAAGTTTTTCTATGTGGCTTACTTGAATGAATGTGCAAAAAAAAAAAAAAAGCCCAAGGTATCTTATTAAAATATTGAATAACCTTTATAAAATTATAACTATATTACACCATTATGAGCTGTCTAATTATATCCAGGCCAAAAGGGGGCGAGTGGGTTATACTTGTGACCTTGGTATTATTAAAATATTGCTACTTTCCTTTTAATAAAATGGCTCATTTTGGCATCAGGATTGGATTAGACAATGACATCACCTGAAAGTTTTTATTTTTATTTATTTATTTATTTTACATTTTATCAAGTACATTATTTTTTGCACTTTTGCATGGTCACCGCTTTGATGGCATTGTTTACCTTATATCCCTGGTTGATGCCGTTGATGAACTGCTGAGGCGGCGGGTTCCATGTGAAGCGGATTGTGGTGGAGTTGATAGCGACGACTTCCACTTCCTGTGGAGGAGCTGTGGGAACTACACACACGCGCACACACACACACACCATATTTAGCTGCGATGGTTCGTCAAAAGGACAGGATGAGAGGCAACACGCATACACACTGCACAAATGTATGCTGGCGACCGAGAATATGAAAACATTTTTAGATGACAGATACGTTCCTAATGCAGATATATGAAAACATTTCCATTCAATGCAGCCATTACTGGCTGAGTTGCAAATAGTGAAGGCTAGCCTTGGTGCAAAAATGGCACCACTTCTCATTAAGAACCCAATTTTAATTTAGCATTCATGTATTTTGCATAGCATTGTCCTGCAAATGATGAAGTGCATTAGGACTAATGTAAAATACAGCTCGGCTGATGAGAGGAGATGTCATCATATATGAAGTCCACTCAGCGACCTCAGGGAATAAGTCATGGACATGACTTAGTGACCAAAAGTGGGTCACGGATGGCTTGTAAAAAATTTTGGATATGGATGAATATGTGCAATATGAATTGACATGTATGGTGTTCCACAGGGTTCAATCCTGGGGCTTCTGTTGTTTTCATCGTTCCACTGCCCACTGCGGTTTCATCTGAAGAAAACAGCAGTGGATGTTTTGATTGATTGATTGATTGATTGATTTTATTGAACATACATCATAAACGCACAAACAGAGAGACAGCAGAAAAGAAAATTTTAACATAAAAGAAACATAAAATCAGTCAATAATAATCTGCATGTTCAAAAGGGAGTAGGAAGAAGTTTTAAAATGCTCTGGAAATAAAGTTAAGTTGAGAGAAGGGAAACAGCGTCCTAACTACTTGGGATGTAACAATATCCAAACATCAAGATACAATATTATCACGATATTGTGGGGAGGTTGGCAATACGTCCCCCTTCATCTGACCATTACCGTGTATTTTAAACATAGAAGGGCCAAAACATGCCTTGTGAAAATTAAACTGCACTAAAAAACTAGCCACCAGAGTGTGCACGAACTGCACAAATGGAAGTCAACCTGACTTTTTTTTTAACAGATGCGGTGCTTTTAATATCGTGACATGACGACGACGATATATTGTGTCAGTTTTAATATCACAATATTGCCGTTATCGTTACATCCCTACTAACTACATGATTCGCAGTGCCAAGTTTAGCAATTCTAGTCCAGCACAACTAGCTATCGAGCAAAACTAAAGGAGAACTTCCTGAAGATACATGAAAAAGGGGAATGCAAAAAAAAACAACACTTTCTGATTTCCAGGCGACATGAGACAGATTCGATTAAAATGTTCAATTTGTTCACCAGTAAACAATTACAATTGGGAAAAAAAATTATTTTAATTTTTAAGAAATGAGGGCTAGGTGAATGTGTGTGAATGTCTATTACGCTTGCCATCTGCAGTGCACAAAGAATTACAAACAACCTCATTTATTCCATCAAGACACAATGCAAAAAGCAAAAGAAAATGAAAATCATTTACAAAATGTATGGAAACTTTTAAGATCAAAACAGAAACGTGTTTTGAGCAGACAGTGATTAAGTGGGGGCGCCGAGGGACATACCATTTACCGTAAATGCCAGCTCATTTTTTAAGACTTATTACCAGTTTAATTTGAACGCACGGAGGCTAGAAGAGATATTAATATTGCCAACGTGCGCTGAAGTGAACGATTCCGCCTTACATGGAGCCGACCAGAGTGGTCAGACTGAAGACGGTCGTGACACGGGTGTGTGGAAAACGTCACGGTGATTACACAGTAAGAGGTTTACGACGCCGATGCACGGGGAGGCTGGAGCGCGGCTCTCATGACGGGAATGCCCTTTTATATCATGTAAGAACAGAGCGGAATAAAACGCCGGTGAAAAATGGGAAAAGTGGAGAGGCGGCTAAGGAAGAGACGGGAGCGAGAGCGGGCGAGAGAGACGGAGATTAATTGATGCTAAAGATGCTCTCTTCCCCCCTGCCATGCTGAGTGCACTCGTGGGGCCCGGCTTCTTAACCCTGGCAGCTCACAGCTCCAGATAAAAGACTCAACTCCGTCCTCTGGGGAAATCTCACTATGCACGTATGCCAGAGCGCCGGAAAGCCGCAGCAGAAGCGGCGGCGGGAGAGAAATGCTATTAAATACGAGTCAACTTCGCATAACGTGACTCAGCTCCCGCCTCCACGCCCTCCAAATCACGTTAATGAGCAACACTTTGGAGTCGATAAAGCTGTCCGCAGCGCTCGCTGATGACGAGCGGTTTTAATTACAAAATACTTGAAATGAAAAACAACTAATTGAAAAACTTCACATGCTAAGTGGCTCCACATCTTTTACAAGCGCCGCCAAAGAGCATCCTGATTGGAAATTAAAACCACCAAGCCGGGTTACGGTTACATCGGAGCCAAGCCCCCCCACGAAGGGCATCCCGACTCCCATAAAGACAAATTCATTGATGTTGTCGTTAAATCATGGTAAATATGCATTAACTATCCATCCATTTTATAAAGAGCTTGTCCTCGTTAGGATATCGGTTCAGCTGGCGCCTATCCCAGCCAGAGGTGGGGTACACTCGGGACCAATGGCAGGGCACAAGATAAACAAGCATTTACACTAGGGCTTATTTTTACATATCGAGGAATCATGGACGTTGCCAATACCAGCCACCAATACTTAAGGCAAGGAAACTATCGAGTATGTCCTCCTCTGCGCTATACGTAATGCAGCAGTTTGACACATCGGCGAATCAATATCTGCATCAGAAAGACAGGTTTTGCTCACAATATCTCGTCTTTGTGTTAAAATTTTGTACTGTACTGTATATCAAAAGTACAATAGGCAGGGCTGGACTGGCCATCTGGCATACAGGGCAGATGCCTGGTGGGCCGGCCTCTTTTAGAGCAGATGCACTAATTTGTCATGATTATTTTCCTACATTTTACCAAAAAGAGACTAGTAGGGCCAGTCTATTGATCCATTTCTAATATAGATAGCAAACTGAAACATCATCGATAAACATCAGTGGCAGAACTACGTTAGGCAAGACTGGCCTGACCGGGCCAGTGGGCCGAAGTCAATTGAGATGCATGAAAAAAAAAATGCTGATAAACATTAAATATAAAATGCAACGTCTTATTTCATGGAGCCAACCAATGATGTCATCGATCAATGTCATGACTGGGTCATGCTAGAGTTAAGTTTGGGTCATGCAAGGGTTATGTTTGGGGTCCTGACCGCGAGGTCAAGTGTCTATTTTGAACTGATGTAACCATCATCTGGTTTCAACTGGAAAAACGAAAAAATGTGATGTCAGGAGCTATCTTTAATCTTTCATCTCTTTACTCGGTCAACAGCCAATCAGATAATTCCATGTCTGTCCTGTTACCCACATGTCTGTCCACAGCCAATCCGATCAATTGACTGTCTATTTAAGCCAAAAGAGGTGTGTGTTTGTCGGATTATTACCACTGTTCCTCTGTGCATCTCCGCAGCCCAAGGGAGCTTGGCGTCTCGTGATTCCCGATGCATTCTCATTGTTTCTCGTCTAGTCAAGTTTGTTCTGCGCCTCTCGATGTTATGCGAATAAAGAGTTAAATCTTATTTGTGTCTGCGCTTTTGGGATCCAACCCCAGAAAATAACAATCGATCAGGCAAATGAAGATATTACGGTTGATGACCGATAAAATGCTCACCAATCCTGATGCAGCCGATCAGATTGATGCAAATCTCCCAATAAGACCCATTTATCTTATTAAAGGTGTTTCTTGTGTGCGTCCTGACCTCCTTGCAGCGTGTATTCGGTAACAGGGCTGCTGTAGACGCCCAGGCCGACGCCCGTGTAGGCGGCCACTTGGATCTGGTACTGCGTCCAGATGATCAGCTCCTTCAGCAAACAGTAGTTGGTCTCCGGACTGCTGATGTTCTTCTCCTGGTAGTCGCCTGGAAGCCCCGCCAGACGGTACCTTGACATAAACAAATAAACACATTGGTGAGCCACATTATACTGTAATATCATTCCTTCTGGTATTGCCCTTTCGGAGGAATTGAAACATCTGGCTAGTAACGACATAATTCTTTGTGCATATGGTTTTCAGCTTAAAACAGACATGTTTCTTTAAAAGTGCATCCATTTAATGGCATTTTTTTTTTTTTTTATTCTTCTAATTTCTACATCCTGATCGTAAAATAGCCACAAGAGTACCAAAACCTTGAAATAAGGCTGGTATCGGTACGTGGCCATCCCAAATTCTAAGCTTAAAACTCATTTAAAATTAAAAAGCAATATAAAACATTTTTTCTAATTAACTCCCAGAAAGTGATGTTTTTAAAGGATTAACAATATTATTTTTATTGTATAATAACGAGTTTTTAAAGTTATAGAATACATATTTAAACCCTTCAAAATGTCATATATCTAATATTTAAAAAATGATGCCGATAGGAATTACATAATATTTTTTTCCATCTCCTCCATTATTTCATATTATATAACACCTTTTAAAGTATCACCCCACCAAACATCATTTTGTACAATTTGCGATGGGCAAAATTCTCCACAAAATAAATCTCAATGAAACAAGCAGCGTACAGTATGTTAGCGCTTTGCTATCACTCAGCTGTGAAAAAAAGCTTTCATCTACATGTCAGCATCTTCATCCGGCGTCAAAAGTGTAAACAAGAACGTTTGAGCAGCTGACTCAGCGCTGTGTGTCATCCCGAGCGGCGCGGACGCATCCAGTGGGGGCGCCACTGGAGGCTGACAGGATGTATTTTTTCGGCAGGCGGGGAGATAAACAGAGTGACGCTCGGATGCAGGGCGGAGCAGAGGTGAAACAGAGCAGAGGAGAGGAGAGAAAGATGAAGAGGAGGTGGCGAGTGAGGAGATGACAAGCTGGCAAAACAAAAAAAAGACAGGATAATCGAGGTGAGGGCAGAAGAAGGAGGCGGATACGGACCCCCACCCAACCAAAATGTGATGTCAAGCAGAAATGAGCCGGCCGAGTTTGTGATTTCAATAGAGTGGGAGCAGATTACACAGTGAATAAGGATTAAAAACATGAGCTGCAATTATATGCAAATGAGCAGGAAGCAGCGGAGGGTATTTTGATTGCAAACAGCGTGACACATTAGAAGCAGCAGGACAGAGGACCAAAAAACAACCTGTAACATTCCAAATTGCATGTTCGCTCACTAAACTAAATTGTATGTTCACTCGCTCTAACAGGTTGCATGTGTTGTGGTGTTGTTGGTAGGTAGGTGTGTTCAAATCTTTTCGTGTGAACACAAAAAGGGAGCGCTAAATTGCGTGTTCAATCACTCTAACAGATTGCGTACGTTGTGGGCAACAGGTGTAAAAGTGGTTTAGCTTGCAATTTGTCTCAGGTTGGTAAAATCAGATTACGTGAGCTAAATTCATTTTATCTGCATATGCTGCTCCCAAAATGTGAAAATGAACTGCACGGATGGAATCCTGGGTGAATAAGATCAGCTTCCACGTCGTTTTGCAACTCAATCTGTTTTTACAGTACATTAGGGTCATGTATGTAAAAAAAAAAAAACGGCATCAACGTACATGTAATTAATTCATTTCCACTTCTGTTTCAGAGTATAATTCCTCTCCATAATCCTTATTAATTTGTCTGCTGTTTTGCTTTTTAAAGTTTGATGTTCTCCACTTTGACACGGTTCCAGCCAGATGTCTGTGAAAAGTCGACTCAATCACCAAAGCACTTAATTCTGGTGTTAAACGCCCTCGCCAAGTCGATCTTCGGCTATCTTACTAATTAGCACGGATTCTTCACTTTTTCTCATCATCCCTTTGTGGGAATTGTGATGCAAAACCGTTTATTTCAGAATTGACTGATTTAGTATGACTCAGTAGGATTACGATTCCATCTGGTACGATCCAGTTTGACAGTGTATGATGCAATGACATTTTTTTGTTGTTGTCATTTTACATACTTTTGAATGAACTTGTCAGGACTGTATCTCTCCAATAAAAGACTATCGTTAAGTATCTCGATATATTTAAAAATTTAAAACTCGGTTTTATTCGATTTTATGTAAATAAAAAAACAAAACAAATTTGCTGATTCACACATACAGTTGATTAAAGGGAAAGTCAACCCTATTTTATTTATTTATTTATTTATTTTTTACAATAATAAAAGTGTTGAGCTGTGATTGGTTGTTTCCTGAGCCCTGAGCAACAGTGATGTCATCAAGATGGCCGCCCCCTGAGATGGATATTTATTTATTTATTTATTTATTTTTTACAATAATAAAAGTGTTGAGCTGTGATTGGTTGTTTCCTGAGCCATGAGCAACAGTGATGTCATCAAGATGGCCGCCCCCTGAGATGGATATTTATTTATTTATTTATTTTTTACAATAAAAAAGTGTTGAGCTGTGATTGGTTGTTTCCTGAGCCCTGAGCAACAGTGATGTCATCAAGATGGCCGCCCCCTGAGATGGATATTTATTTATTTATTTATTTATTTATTTATTTATTTATTTATTTATTTTTTACAATAAAAAAGTGTTGAGCTGTGATTGGTTGTTTCCTGAGCCCTGAGCAACAGTGATGTCATCAAGATGGCCGCCCCCTGCCATGATTAGACTAGCAAGGTCACATATAACATATTATTGTCAAAAAATGTTAAAGGTTGATTTCCCCTTTCAGAGTGCATGGCATAAACATCATATTCCGCTTGATGCACAGTCCATGTTGACCAGTGTAGGGGGTTCATTATGCAGATTGTGAATACATGCTATTGTCCTGTAATTGTGCAGTGAACAATGCAAACGCGTGGCCCTGCTTGGCAAAATAAAATGATCATGTTTGTTATTAAAAAAGCATTTTGCCTTTCATAACAATGTATTTTTTAGATGAACACGAGTGTGTTGCAAGCATGTGATCATGAATAATACATTTGCGTAGACACGGTAGCAACATTTTAACATTTTACAGCAAGTAATGCACCAGCCTCCACTTGTGATATAATGCCTTCCATAAACTGAGATTACTTTTTAAAAAAATGTATACTGTAAAGCCACTATATGATATATTAGGGAATGCAGCTGGCCATGGAGTTAATGTAGGGTTCAAATACAAGGGTGCTAGTTAAATTCAACATTGTTTTCACAGTTACAATACAGACAAGGAATCCATTCCTCATTCCTCCTGTAAGACCAGTGCACTCGATTTCAGCATGCAGCAAAAAAAAAAAAAAAAAAAAAAAGCCATACAGAGGACAATAGCTTTTCAAAGTGTTGTACTAGCCATCCATTTATCTTTTTATATGGTTTGTCGTCATCAGTGTCCTGGGTGAGCAAGAGCTTACCGCAGATGACTTTCGGCAAAACACAAACACTCAAATTCGCACCTATGGACAATTTTGAGTATTTAATGAACCTAACGCGGATTTTGGGGGAATGTGGTAGGAAAACAACACAAGCAGGGGAAAACCATGCAAATTAAAAAGTGAGTCAGAGGTGCTAACCGGACAATACCTGACACCTTCCCGATTTTTAGAAAAGTTAAGCACACGTAAGAGTTGTATGGCTCCATTGCGATGTGTCTTCGTACCTGAGCATATATCCTCTGAGGACTCCGTTGAGCTGCGGTTCTGGAGGCGGCTGCCACTGGACCATGATGGACTGGTTCGTTCGCCCGCTGGCCACGATGTTCTTTGGGGGGGCACTCGGCGCCTCCTCTCTCAGCATCAACCTGACATAGTATGACAACAAACAAGAGAGAGGGAAGCTGATATTAATGATACTTACATTTGCTTTTAAATACAAACAGCTTGAAGCCTCTTTTCTGGATAAATTGTTCAATAGTTGTCATTACAGAACATGAAAAAAAATTGATTATTATTGTAATATGTATTATGTAATAATAATGACAATAATAATAATAATAATACAATTTTAAAAAATGTAATAACAATGTAATCATGTAATAACAATGTAATAACAATGTAATAACATATAATGTAATAATCACGCACTCACATTCACAGCTTGTCAAGACTCAGGCACATTGTGTCTACGAATGACAACGTTTGCGAGACTGCTGCAACTCATTACAACAAATCGTCTCTCAGCATTCATGTATCATTTTGCAATTCCGCGCTCATTTCTCCCATTCCTCATTCCACAGTCTTGCAGTGTCATGCAATTCATTTGTTTCCCTTGTCTTGCACTATTGTTCATTTATTTCAAACAATCACTGCTACAGCTAGAGCCCATGATGATGGAAGTGCTTTTGCCATCATCCCGTGGGATTGCTGGCGCTGACACGGGCTCTTTACAACCGCCAACTGCGGATTGCCTCGCGCGTTTCCATGGCCTGGCGGCGGACGACAAACGAGCATTTAGCGTATAGCTGTCGCAAATTAAGATGGAGGCGATGACTTTCACACGCTTTCCTACATCTGTTTCGTTCATTCTTCTTCCTTTGATTTTTACATCTACAACCTCGAACCGACTACAATCCACCGAGAAAGCAGCATTACCATCAATATACGTTCGAACCTTGATAGGGAACCAATGGGTATGATGATCATTTTGGAACTAGAAATGGAAATTACAGTGAAAGCCGCCTACATTGCAGTTTTTTAAAAAGATTTTACTAAGACCTGACCAATATGGATTATTCTTTTTTTTAATGCTGATGCAGATTCCAAGCACTTAGGAATAAATTTATGTGTTTAAAGCCTGCCGTAGGAGTAAAACTATCAACAAAAATGATTGTGGGTTGTAAAGAGAACCATGTTTATTGCGGAGGATACAGTACGATATACGATAAACGGGGGTTCACCCTATTGAGCCGATCAATACATCGAAAGTGATCAACAAACCCAACAAATCAGCGGTCAGTTCGATTTGGGTGCAGCGTTTAGCCCCCGTCCAAATACAACACCGCACAGTCACCTTGTCCCCCTTGCTGCTTTTCAGCGTTTTAATATCCTCTGCCCTCATTTCCTCCGCGCAATAAACCGGCATTTTTTCCACCTCCTTTGAGCTGCGGTCGACTCAAGCGTTTCATTTAAAAGTCGATACGCAATGTGGAATCGGCGCGAGGAAAGTGTGTGGGCATTAAAGAGTGGAGGATGACACAGATAGAAACTTCTGCTAATTCCTGCAGTGTGGGGAATTACACACACGCACAAACAGATAAAATGTTCATCTCCAGAAATCCATCCTCTTTTCCTTAATAGCAGGGGACAGATAAAGTGTGTCAACCAGCGTTCAGACTAACTTATGAGTTTGACTTGTTTTCAAACGCGCTTCTGTATATTTGTGCGGGAAAGCGTTGGCGCCTCCGAGACGGCTGGGGCTTTATGACTCGTGTTTGTGGGAAGTTAACGTCCCCGTGTTGAACCCACTTGATGTGAAAAATTTACTCTTAAATGGTTTGGGCGGGAATTAAGGCAATTCATGAGATGTTTTTCGCTGTAGGGTGCAACAGCTTGTGCGTGTGTGTGTGTGTGTGTGTGTGTGTGTGTGTGTGTGTGTGTATGCTTAGAACGTGCAGCGACGATTTCGGTTCAAAGAGATGCGGGATAGTCAAAGATTACATATAGTCTAGCTTGTTTCCACACGGTAAACTTTAACCGTCAGTGCCTGTCGGGCTATGTAGGTGTGCACCTGGTATCTATACTAAGTCCCCTGCTAATTTTACAGTTCATTGTTAGTGCCTTTTTTTTTTTTCTTGATCTGATTTTGTTTTATTTCATGTTTTTCCTCATGTTCCTTTTAATGTCTTGTCTCATTAAGTTTTTTAAAAAAAAATTATTGAGCAATTAAACACCAAGTTTTCCTCCTGCTCCTTCTTCCTCTTCCTCTCCGTATCCTTCTTCTTCTTGTCTGTCTCCTTTTTCTTCTTCTTCTTCTTCTTCTTCATATCCTTCTTCTTCTTCTTGTTATCCTTCTTTTTCGTTGCATCCTTCTCCTCCTCCTCCTCCTTCTTCCTTCTCCTTCTTCTCCATCTTCCACTTCTTCTTCTTCTTCTTCTTAAACAACAAGGATTTGCGCAAAAAGGCACATTTACCCACCAGGACCAAACTGCTACTATGTGACATGGTTAAGGTAAGCCATTTTAAGCTAAAAAGAAAAACTCCATTGTAGTTATTAAGCAGACATTTTGTTAACGTTAGTTTGCAGCCTATAATCAGTCCTATAATGCAGCAGTTCATGCTTCAATTGTTTACAATCCTGGTACTGCCTGACACTGACCGGGCTCCGGCACTCTATTTTTTGGAGCACTCTGATTAACCGAACGACACATTTAAACAATATTCTAAGTTACCAAATGGTCTGTGGTAAGCAGTGTACTCGGCGCATATTTCTGAACACACCATGGTCTTGGTTTTTGTACCAAATTTACTCCCCCAAAGAACAATACCCCCAACATTTTCTTCACTGGTCTGAATAATAATAATAAAACCTGTGAAACAGCAAGGTAAACCCGTAATAGTTATAGTAAAGCCCAAATCTCACTGAGTGGCTTTGTTCAAGGTTGCAAAGATGTTTGCTAAATGTTCGCAAACGAAAACAAAAGTTTTTATGGCCGTTTTTCTTGTCACCATCAAATTTTGAGCATGTTCAAAATTTCTTTGTGACAATAAAAACGGAACAAAAGTTTTTATATGGTCTTTTCGTTGCATCTTTTACCAATTTCAGGTGGGAACTGATCAAAGATAAACCACTACCAGCTGTAAAATCACCGGCTTGTTTGAGCAAAAGTGCACATATCTATGCACAAACACACACAAGAACACGACTAATAGCTCGATAGCTTGGCGCATCATCACTCAAGAGGGAGATGCGGCAAGTCATAATCCATACCAGGGAAAAGGCCATCGGATGTTGCCTAAGCCGAGCAACAAACTCGATGCTCATGTGAGTGGACACATACGCTGCTGATTATGTAAGCTGAGCAGCTTACAGTAAAGCCACAGGCTGGGCCAGCTTGCACTCGTTTTTTTATTTATTTTTTTACCACTCCGCCTTGACGGGTTTGGGAGCCGTAATCACTAGTAAGGTCGGGTCGGGTTAGGGTCGGACGCCAAGCGAGGTTAACGGGAAGGAGGAGAAGAGCGGAAAGACAAGTGAAAGATGAAATAATTGAGGGCAAAGGATATGATGGAGAAAAAGTGTAAGGTTGCCAAAATAGCTGGGGAAAAATGGAAGGTGATCAGGCTGTTTGAGGAAATTGGACGGTGGAGGAGAAAGCGAGAGGTCAGGACGGATCACGCTGCTCCACCGCCTCGTCTGCTAAATAGTCAGCCGACGACAGCCGAACCTTCAAAGTTGCTCAGGTTGGACTAATCGGATTTGGACAAAAACATTCGAAAATATGACTCGAAAGTCATCACGAATTAAGTTATGCGACACCTCGGCATATCCCACGAGATCTTATTCGTCTTAATTTTCAATAACAATTCTTTTGAATAGGACTTCAAATTACGATTATTTTAGTAATCGGTTAATCTGTCGACTACTTTTTTGATTAATTGATGAATCAGATTTTGGTCTCTCTTTTTTTTTTTTTTTAAACAGACATTATTTCAAATCTACTGTGCACAAACAAAAATTATGATTCAGTTAGTGGTGTGGTCCATATCACGCGGAAAATAGGCAAAAATGTTGATCATTGTTTCAAAGCAATTGTTTGATTTGGGTTCAAAACAAAGACAATCAGTCCACTTTCATGAAGCACTACGCAAATTGGATAATATTTACTGCTGAGGAGCTGAAATTACAAGCATTTGCACAATTTTAAATATAAACGATTCATCAATTAGCAAAAAATAATTTCTGATTAATTTGATAATCATTTAGTGAACAATCGATTGATCATTGCACCTCTGAATTTGAAGGTAAAGCTACTGGTCTAATTTATTACTTACAATGTCATTTCAAGATATTTTATAGGTAAGAGCTGAGAATTTGTAGCTTTAGGAGATCATTTAAGCGGTTTCAATAAAAACCATTTGAACAGGTCTAAATACATTTTGACAAAGGAACCCTTGACTATTCTTATAAGATATGCAGAATGTTGTATCTCACATGACAAATTCCGAGTTATATGAATCAAGAGACATTTTAAATTAGTGACTGCACTTTAATTTTGAATTGTCTTAAACTCTTACGACGTTGTTTCTGTGTGTTTCGTAATGTTAATGATCAGATATGCAAATAGAGAGCACAGACTTGCGAGCACGATGATTACAGTAATCCCCGATGTTATCTCAAAGGTTAATGGAATGTTTCCAAACAAATCATCTGAACTAAAAAGTGTGACTGAAACAATTAACACATCATATTAACTGTCAGTCGCCTTGCAGATGAGGAGGCGCACTTCACCACTGTGTCTTAACAACACTGACAGGCAATCCATTCCATTTTATTTAGATGTGAAATGACTGGAAGAGAAACTAACAAGCAATAAAATATCCTTATAATGTTCAATGTAATGTGTAGATCTGCCTCGCTAATTGCCCAAAGAAGTGTGCAGTTAGTATCGCAATGTGCTATTAATCACATTCATTTCAATAAGTTCATCTTAGAGCGTTTCGTCATGTTTGAGAGTCTGTGCATGCTAATTAAGCAGAAAGGGGGCGGACCGACCTGGAACCTGCAAGTCACTTTGGTTGAAGGTGGCTGATTAACAATGCTGAGGTGGCAACCAGTGCACAAAGGGTACAAGATGAGACTTTCCCAGAATAACTTACATCTCCCTTTTCAGATATCTTTAGTAAGCTTTAACTAGGTGGAATGAAGTAGTAGTATTTAGAATGTAGCATGTATTAGTGGGCATGTATTTTACTTTTTCACAGCCTAAAAATTTCTAGATTTCTAGTACAGTCCACAATTATTGTAAATAAATAAATAAATAAATAAATAAATAAATAAATAGCTTTAGTAAAAGCTTTGAAATTCATCAATGGGCCTTGTGGTTCATGCCATTTGGTCGGGTGAGCTGCAAAGTTAGCGCTACCGTTTTCACGTCTGTTACGAACAGATGTCATAGATAAGCGGTTGACAAACAACTGTAAGGGAAATCGGTCCAATTAATTATTAAATCAATAATTGTTAATTATTAAATTAATAATCAATTGGCTCATTAATTGAAGGAGACTCAAACTTAATATTTAAATTAAGTTGAGCTTGCCTGCGGAGCACCACATCTCTTTTTGATAATTTTATCAGGATAACAGATGAGAACCTCGTTGAATCAGTCATTAAAATGAAGGTTGTGCCCTTACTACAATTTTGTGAGTTCTTTGTTCAGCTTAGAGGTCACTATAAATTGATGAAACACACACACAGTAAACCAGGGGTTGAGTTTTGTGCACGTTTATTCTCTAACCTAGGTGGGATAATCTACTTAGAATTTCAAGAAGCAAAACTAACTACTATGATAGGAAATGAAACGAGAACTAAAATAATAAAAATAATCAAAGGAGAAGAAAAGAAGAAAAGAGAAACGGTCTTAACCAAGGTGATAGATTTCTTAAATCAAACCAACATGGGACCCACAATCAACCTAGTTTGCACCAATTTGTACTAGGGCAAAGGCCTGCAAAGTTGCACTTACAGATGGGGTTGGTCTGAGAAGCAGGACCCTGGATGGAGACTCGCCAAGCTCGTTTGAAGAAGGGATGAAGAAGGTTCAGTTCAGGAGAGGGAGAGACAGGTCGTCCGGCTGGCCAACTGAGCGTCACGGGGTCAACCTGCTGGCTGGGACGGGCCCTTTTTGGTTTGAGGCCTAGTGTGCCTGGAAAGGCACCATCCGTTTGAGCCTTGTGCAGGGACCAAAAGCAGCGTGTTTCGCTGCGCCTGTCGCAACACGCGATGGCTTCTGTGCGTTGCCGTGTGCTGGAGGTTAAGCTAGCTGGGCTAGCCCTTTGTCTGGCAGCCGCGCCGATGGAGACCAGGAAGGAGCCAAGGAGCAGCGAAGAAGCGGGAGCCAAAGCAGCGGAAAAGAGAAGAGGCGGAAGAGAGAGAGCAGCACGCAGGGAGCGTGCTTTTAAATTGGGAAGGCGGCGGCCTCCACACCAGGGGGGCCGGTGAGACCACAGTGGAAAGTTACCAGCTTAGAGAAGGTTTTGGTTGACTAATCAGATTGAATCTGGATCCCATGTGTGTTAAGATTCTAAGGTCAGAATTCAACCAATGCAACACGTACAATTGAATACCTCAAATGAAATGTTACCTAGCTTACACTGTTAAAACGTGCATACACATGAAAGTTTAGTGGAGAATCTGCCACTGCAATGGAACATTTTCATGACATTTCATGGAGTCAACATTTCACAAATGGCAAACATAACATTTCATAATTCATTGTTCTGTTGCAAAATAAGAAAGTCAAGTTTCTAAGAAGGCTTTTACTGTCCTGATTTGTGTGTGTGTGCGCGTGCGCGTGTCAATCAGAGCATTTGTCTGTTTGTGGGGGATGTTCTTGTGCTCCCCACCCCCCACAGTGGCATGTTCAGGCCACAGGAGCTCAATTCCTTTGGAACTGAGGTTGCAAAAAGTTACAACCGGCCGATAATCGTTACAGATCCTCCCTTTGGCGATGGAAACGTTCTTCGACAGAACGTTTCGGTCGGCACTTCTAGACGTGGCATCGGCAGGTGGACAGGTGAAGCACAACAATGCAGTTACCAGAGTACAAAGTTGGTGCAAACCCACCCCTCCCCTCCCTTTGCTAAAGCTAGACTCGGCAGTTGGCTATGATGTTATCTTTCCCTCTAGGTCTACACTACGTGTCGTGTATAGAGTGGAAGGGGAAAGTAACAGACGCAACAGGAGAAGAACACGAGAGTGAAAAAATAGAAGTCCAATAGTTGTCTAGAGGCCTGTGTAGGAATGTCATGTCAATGTGACTGAAAGGGGGCACTTTCGGTTCTTACTATGACTTTGGGTCTTTCTAGGGCAAAAGAACGCTGTATTCAGGGAGCATGCAGGCCGAGAAGACGTTCTCACAACTGAGCTGTTGATGTATCAAACAGATTAGTGCAGCATGTCAAGTCTCAGCGCGGTCACACCTTGCGTGTGAGCGTGCTCTGGCTGGGACACCGAGAAGAAACAAACTGTCTCGTGGTTAGTTTGGTTCAGCTTAGCGTGATGCTAGGCAGATTGAGGACTAGCGTAGTCCTTTTGGTTGTTTTGTCGGGAGACGGTAGATTGGTAATTTGTTTGCTACGCGTTGTTAGGCAAAAGGAATCTCGGTCGTGACTCGCGTGTTTTGCCATTTTAAAGTTAACGGTGTTTGGACTAACAGCGTTAACAGTTAAGGTTCTTATTTTAAATAAGAAGCTAATAAAAGCAGTAGCTAAAAGCACATTTCTTACCAATCGCTTTAGTCGTTTGGGGAGTCTGCTGAAGATCATTTGAGTCACTGTACACTTTCTAGGAAGTTTGTTTATGCACATGGTGTCATACGTATGAGTGCAGGTGTGCGAATGGGTGAAGCACAAATTTAATTGGCTATTCAATGGCGTTATGGCGGTTAGGTTTGGCCCTAGCCACTTTAAATATGTCGTTAGCGCATTCATACACAACAGCAGCAAAAATGTGTTAGCCATTAGGCGCCAGGGTGTCTGAAACCACTGTTTGGGAAGGGACCGTTTGGGTCCTGCATCAGTTGGAAAGGCAAATGCACCCATAGGTGCCTGATGGGTGGGAGCTAAAAGCTCCAAGTCATCTTGGATGAACCACAGGAAGAATCACAGGTGTATCTTGTACCTGCTGATGGTGGTCAACAAAGGTGGGCGAGGTTCGTCCCTCAATTGTAACCAAGGAAGTGAGGTCATGGAGGTTGGACCTGATTGGCTGGTCCAGTCCTGTTGTGATGACCTCCCTTTGACAGCTATGTGTCATGTCATGGGCGTATGATGTCATGACCCCCCCTTCGGCTACGTGGAGCCACGAACGGCAGAGATGTGCGGTCCGCGGAGGAGCAAGAAGAAAGCCCATGACAGGAAGCAAAAGGTGACCCCCAAAAGCGAATGTCTTGGCATGAACAGGTGAGCCGTCGACAGGCGAACGAGGAAGGCACGCGGCGGCGGTGAGCCACACAATGAGCAAATGCAAGAGAAGAACAATGGACTGCAAGTTCATTGAAATCAGATAAGTGTTGTTGAGCACAAAGGCTGACAACGTGTGGCCCAAAAGAAGTACTGCAGGCGCCCGCGGAGGAGCAAGAAGAAGCGGGAGCCAAAGCAGCGGAAAAGAGAAGAGGCGGAAGAGAGAGAGCAGCACGCAGGGAGCGTGCTTTTAAATTGGGAAGGCGGCGGCCTCCACACCAGGGGGGCCGGTGAGACCACAGTGGAAAGTTACCAGCTTAGAGAAGGTTTTGGTTGACTAATCAGATTGAATCTGGATCCCATGTGTGTTAAGATTCTAAGGTCAGAATTCAACCAATGCAACACGTACAATTGAATACCTCAAATGAAATGTTACCTAGCTTACACTGTTAAAACGTGCATACACATGAAAGTTTAGTGGAGAATCTGCCACTGCAATGGAACATTTTCATGACATTTCATGGAGTCAACATTTCACAAATGGCAAACATAACATTTCATAATTCATTGTTCTGTTGCAAAATAAGAAAGTCAAGTTTCTAAGAAGGCTTTTACTGTCCTGATTTGTGTGTGTGTGCGCGTGCGCGTGTCAATCAGAGCATTTGTCTGTTTGTGGGGGATGTTCTTGTGCTCCCCACCCCCCACAGTGGCATGTTCAGGCCACAGGAGCTCAATTCCTTTGGAACTGAGGTTGCAAAAAGTTACAACCGGCCGATAATCGTTACACAACAACAACAACAACTGTGTACTGTACCAAAAAGAGCATGGTCGAGAGATGTATGCACAAATTCCCCTCCAGTAAAAAAATAAATAAATAAAATAAAATAAAAAAGCTGAGTTCTTTCGACGATGTTAAGCTAATTTCCATAGTTTCCATTACATTTGTCCATTAATAATGTTTGATGGGAAAGATGCCCCTACCAACATGGCCACCGACAAGAAAGCAGCACAACACCAATTGTGGCCATTTCTGGCGTTCTCCTTTGGAGCTGCATGTCTTTGGCGATGCTAAGCTAACAACTATGCTTTCCATTACATTTGAAGGGACATGGGGAAAGGTGCCCCTACCAACATGGCCGCCATATTGATGCGTGTTTTCGCATGCTACGGTCAACAGTAAGTCTGTTTATGGAACTACAGTGTCATTTACTGGCATTTTGGCTAATTGTGGTCACTTCTGGAGCTAACAGACTGAGCAGCTACTTAAGAATAGGCGTGAGAGTGCACTGTAGACTCTATATTCTGTCCATTGAATCTGGTGTCCATTGGCGGTCTGTTTAATTGAGGTTCCGCCGTATCTCCAACTGGGGTTACAGCTATCTACAATTAAATTCTAGAGATCCATAATTCACAAGCAGAGATTGGACATGAGCTGTAACGACAAACCTCATACACATGAATGGCCAACGTGACATCATTTGTCTTCGGGGAAATCTATTTCCATTTTGACGAGGCAGAACTGAATTACAGTTATCGCTATCTGTCATCTGGGCTGGTCACGATTTTGTTACAGATATCGTGAATGCAATTTTTAAATATTCAAAATGTAATTATGACTAGTCAGCAAGACGTTAGAATCCATTAGCTAAATGCTGAATCCACTTGCCAAACAAACATGTTGTTAAGACACCTTGAACTAACTTAAGTGTTTCAAATTGCCAACTAGGGTTTTGTGTCCACACTGACATTCGGTCACTTGCTCCTGCCGAGTGCACCGAGTGCCTTTGTGGCCTCTCGCGCTCGTGCGTGGTCTTGTGCCAGCTGACGTCCGCGAGATTGAAAGCGTGTGGTCACATACGAGGCGGACGCTGATGAAGAGCCGCGTCCATCTGCTGTGATACGCTGACCACTGATGACTTGACCGCTTGCCAGTCCCTCGTTTGGGGAGGATCAATGCATTCTGTTCTCCGGTGCTTCGAACAAGCGACTTTATGCTGAGGAGCAGGTGGCTCGCTGCCTGGAGACGACGCACGCGTAGACGGGAAGGAACGACTGAAGACTTGGCAATCGGCGAACAATGGACATGTCTGCACAAGTTACCGCCAAGTAGAGTGATGTGGCCTGACCAATTTGCTCACAAATTGAGACTATGGTGGTATCTTGACTTAACAGTGTAATAATATGCTACGTGAAAAAAAAAATCGATTGATTCATTTAATTAACTGATGCAACGGTTTCTCTTTACATGTATTGTAAAATAGAATCATGAATTTACTGGTTTTGCAAAGGCTAATGCCAGTCGTGCAGTTATTTATAAGTATGGTACGTGGACTCCCTCTAGTGGTACATGAAAGAATGACTGAATAAAATGTTCAAATTGTAAATGTTAGTGTTTAAAACTGTTTTCACCCCCAATCCAGTCCAGTAAGTTTGTTGAGTACAGTTCATTTGTACTTTAACTTCACTAACAGACAACTCGATTTGTATCTGGGAATGTGGTTGTGCGATACGATTCAAGTAAATTCAGTTCAAGAATAATTGGTTGGACTCAATGAGATTATGATTAGATTCAATAAAAGGTTCGGCTCAGCTCAGTTCAAGCATAGAGGACCAAAATTGACAAAACGAAAAATAAATAAATAAATAAATAAATAAATAAATAAATAAATAAATAAATGAATGAATGAATGAATAAATAAATAAATAAATGCAGAAATAAAAGCAGACAAAAAAATATATTAATCAAAAAATAAATATATACAAATAAATACATAAATAAATAAATAAATAAAAGTGAAAATAAAAGCAGACAAAATATAGAAATATAAAAACATATGTATAAACCAAAAATAAATATAAAAGGAAATACAAAAATGGATATAACAGATTTTTTTGGTGGTAATTGCAAAGCAGTTTTATGTATCAATGACTTAATTTAAGGAGCAAATTTCTAATTTTGTGGAGTAATTTCCATATAGCGAATGAACATTCTTTTAGCTTAGCCTAGCGGGAGACAAGAAAAGCTTTGGCGACCCACCGGCCTAATAAATTGATGGGGAAATTCACTGCTGATAGTTTTAGTATTTTCCTTTTTAGTATGTCACAGACACATTATTAAGACAGTAGTGAACTGTTTTAAATTGTGAAGAAAAAAAAAGCAAAATATGTTGTTTTGAACTAAAATGAGTTTTGTTGGTTAAATGAATGCACTCACAACATGCGTTCTCCATAATTGCAATTGGCAGGAGCTTCCTTCCTGAGATTATATTTGGAGGAGCGACATCTGGCATCTGTCAATGGCCACATCTGTGGAATTGTGTGTTTGTGTGTATTCACAAGGACAATTGCAAACCACACCTCCTCCAAAGCCTCCATCTCGACAGCGTCCCATCTTCACACGCACGCACAAACGCACAACAACGCTTGCACTTTTGAGGCCAGAAATGATTTTTCAAAAACACGGCTCACTTTTTTTGTCCTCCCTGCAACTGGCAGGCAAATGACACACATCTACAACAGTGACGTGAGAATAGAAAAGCCCACTACTAAATCAAATGGATTTTTAACAACAAACCTTCAAATTAGAATGCATTCAGAGTTGCAATCCCTCTTGGCAACACGCACGCACGCACGCACTAGACTCGAGTGTGGCCTCTCGACTGGCATGGTTATCATGATAATCCTGCCTTCTGACTGTCGTTCAGTTTGCAGCAAAAACTCTATTTCACAGAAAGCACAGCATGTTCCGGGTAGCAAATTGGTTTCATGCTTTCAACAAAACACCCAATAAAACGCTTGAGAGTCTTGAAAAAAAAAAAAAAAAAAAAAGCTAAATATGTTTCTCTTACCGCTGCGTCTCGGCGCTGTACTGACCCCGGCCCACGTGGTTGACAGCGCAAAGTCGGAACTGATAGGTCCGGGCAGGCGTGAGTCCGCCCACGGATATGTTGGTCACGGTGGGGTCCACCTCGGACAGGTAGACCTTCCATGGGGAGTCTGGACACACAAAGGAGACAAAACTGAGGGATTTAAAATAAATGAGTCATGGGGCGGCATGGCTCAGTGGTAGAGTGATCGTCTTCCATCCGTGAAGTTGTGGGTTCGATCCTCACCCCTGGTGACCATGTCAAAGTGTCCTTGAGCAAGACACTGAACCTGGATTTGCTCCTAGTGGACCTGGCAGCAGTCGACTACTGGTGAATGTGTGTGTGTGTGTGTGTGTGTAAATGGGTTAAATTGTAAAGCGCTTTGGGCACCATATGGTGTAGATAAAGCGCTATATATTTAAAAGAAAGAAGAAGAAGTCCATTTACAATGGATTACATGCAGCATTGTTTGCTGATAGACCGTGACAACTTTTCAAAAGGTTAGCTTGAGAGATTTGTACAGTATAGAAGTCTCAGCTCCTTTCAGATCCCCGCAGAGGATAAAGAATATACAACGGTCAGTACTTTTAAATAGGGATGTAATGTTATGTCATTATTATTATTATTATTATTATTATTATTATTATTATATTGTGTTTTATTATTATTATGTTATTATTATGTTATGTTGTTAATGCACAAACACATTGTTCCTCCACATATTGACTTGATTCACAGGCATATTACGTTCCCCTTCATCTGACGATTAGTGTAGATTTTTAACACAGAAGGGCCAAAACATCCCTAATGAAAATTAAACTGCATTAAAAAAAAATAGCCACCAGAGGGTGCTAGAACTGCACAAATGGAAATCAACCTGGCTTTTTTAACAGATGTGTTGTGATTTTAATATTGTGAACATGACGATGACGATATTGTGGCAGTTTTAATCGGTTTTAATCACAATACGGCGCTTATCGTTACATCCCTACTTTTAAAGTGTCTAAATTTGTTGCTGCACTGTTTGTGTTCAAAAATCAGTTACTTATACACTTATACAGTGATTTATGTGTGAGCATTAGCAGTGGTGACCAAATTCGTTCCTCGAGAGCCGCGTTCCAGCCTGTTTTCCACGTCTCTTTCCTTCAGTGCAGCTGAAGCTAAAGATCAGCGCATCGGCAAACTTTTCATCAAGCCTGATAACGATCCCGATCATGAATCAGGTGTGTTAGTAGAGCAAAACATGGAAAACCGGCTGGATAGCGGCTCTCGAGGACCGAACTTGGCCAATCCTGAGCTAGAGGCTGACCTGTGTGTACAATAAACTTCAACATTGACATGACATTAAACAGCTTGAATACTCTTTTTTTTTTTGAAGAAGAAGAATAATAATAATTGTTGACTAGATGCAAAAGTGTTGCTTATTTAAAGTTAGTTGAAAAAAAAAATCAGTCAAGTGATGGCTCGTATCTTGAAAAAGTGGATCTTAAGGCATCTCTTTAGTCAGCAAGGGTGATTCTAAGATCAAAAGTTTAGTGTCGTTTACAATGTCTAATGTCAAAAACTACATAGGTCACATTGCAATGCTTTCAGAACATGTACCTGTTTTTTTTTAACATCACTTTCAATAAAATACTGCTAATTTTTGTTCATGATATTGACATGGGAAATGTTTACGTTTCATCTGTCGAAGCCATACAAACCAGCCTGAGCGATATCCGATGAGGCAATAATGAAGGAGCACAGATGTTGATGTATACGCACCTTAAAATGTGAGGGACAGATGAGCTGTTGCCATCTAACCATGCGTGACTGACGCGTGTGAATGACAAGCGTGATGTTGGGAGTATATGCAAACAAAGTAAAGGCAACAAAGCCATTGTGTGACGCATAAAAACGAGAGCATCACGAGCAGCAATCCCGAGCACCTAATGTGTCATAAATGCGTGTGGGCGCACTCACACCGAGACAAAATAACAAAACAACTTTTGTCCATCCTTCAATGTCTGCGGGCTCGCTGTGTTTTTATCCCTTCACGCTTCTTTTCTTCTCCAATGAAAATATTTTTTTATGTTTTGCTTTCAACCTGAAAATAAAAGTAGATGTAAAATTAGTTAGTTCTATTCTCCTGACAAGTTAAAGAATACTTTAACTATAAGAGTGCTCAAAAAATTGAAATCTCCTCATACTGACACACAAATAATGATTTTGCAGAATACATTTCTTTATGACTGTATTAATCTGTCAGGGTTTACCCCAGTGCCTTACGTTAGCACTTGATGTGTGTAAACAAAAGGCTTTATGAACTGATATAATTCCACTCAAAACTTTGCTTGGTAATTACCTGAGGGAAAAAAAAATGTGTCGATCTGGGGAGAGGTACTTATTAGAAGAAATACGACCATTAAGAAATAGAATTTCAAGCACTTTTCCCCCCAAATTGAAGCACTTTTCAGGTTTTTCAAGCACCTGTAGTGAAAGGTGGAGTTTGCAGTTAAAACAAAAACAAACCAGTAGAATATTATCCATCCAGCTATGCATTTTCTTGACCGCTTATTCCTCACAAGGGTCGCGGGGGGTGTTGGAGCCTATCTCAGCTGGCTCTGGGCAGTAGGCGGGGTCCACCCTGGACTGGTTGCCAGCCAATCGCAAGGCACACAGAGACAAACAATCATCCACACTCACAAGCACACCTAGGGACAATTCGGACCACCCAATTAACTGCCATGCATGTCTTTGGAATGCGGGAGGAGACCGGAGTACCCGGAGAAGACCCACACGGGCACGGGGAGAACATGCAAACTCCACCCAAACGCGAGCATGGACTCGAACCCGAGTCCTCAGAACTGGGAGGCGGACGTGCAAACCAGTCATTCACCGTGCCACCCCAGAATATTATAATTTTATTTATTTTATTTTTTTTTTTAGTGAAAATCATTTCTCTGCCCCCATCTCATGCTTCTAATTTTTAATTAATTATTGTTTCTTGACACAGTGTGAATAAAACTAGCCACTCAGATATTGGAGAGACAAAAGGTGTGACTGAGGAATACGTCAATAATTTGCTCACGCACATCAGCGCTCACAGAGCTCATGAGGACACAGTGTCAATCCTTTCAAAACAGTTGGGTTAAGAATAACCCAATTAGGGTCAAAAAGGGCCTTGATGCACTACTTGGGTCGATTTGACCCAACCTTCTGGGTTGTTTTGTGTAAAATGACCCAGAAAGTTGGCCAGATCCACTACTTGGGTCAATTTGATCCAACCTTCTGGATTGTTTTGCCTAAAAGTTGGGTCAAATTGACCCAAATAGTAGATCGGGTCCTTTTTGACCCAAATTAGCTTATTTCTTACCAAATGTGGGTTATTTTTGACCCAAGTGTTTTAAGAGAACAACAAATGAGACTACAGGTATTATAGTTTCTTGCCCAGTACTTTCATGCCGATTTGTAAAAAAATAAAAAAAATAAAATAAATAAAATAAAATAAAATAAAATAAAATAAAATAAAATAAAATAAAATAAAATAAAATAAAATAAATAAATAAATAAATAAATGTTAAGAAAAAAAAGAAGGAATTGGAACGCTCTCTACTTCACGTAAAGAGATACAAAGTTGGTGTTTGAGGCATGGACAGCTGCATATGAACGGCTGCATAAGGCTGCAACCACTGGCGGGTAATGTGACCATTCCCATCAGGTCATCAAGTATGTTTTAATTGCGGGTACATAACAAAAAAAATACAAAAAACCCCAGTAACATATCATTTTTGTCAATACTCCATCCACCATAAATAAGTCATGCCATCAACTTTGCGTTGTGCATGCGCATTAGTGAGCCAGTGCGTTTTCTTGAGCAGAGACTCTATGGAGGTTGGCAAGAGTAAGTGAAGCTACATTCAAGACCCGATACTCCAGCTTTAAGCGCTGAGTTTACGAGTTGAACTTTTATAAAAGTTGGGCGCAAAGTGCCTGCCTGTGCACATAACAGAAGGAGAGAGGATGTCAGTGTGGCCATCTTGTCATTCTTTTCCTCAATCCTTCTTTCCCTCTGTGTGCCATCTGAAAGGGACGCGGCCTGCTGTTACAAACATCTGTGCTGACAGAGGGGCGAGAGACAGCGAGGCGGCGGAAGGGAAAGAGAGCGAGAGAGAGGACGAGGCTGGTGGGAGGGGGGGAGAGGTGACAATTTATTTATAGTGAACCAGGACGTACATTAACGCGGCAGCGCTATTCCCCATATGTCTGCCTTATAAATGAGCGTACGTCGGCGCCTGCGAGACAGTGAGCAAACAGCTGTTTGCCGCTCAGGGGCTATAAATTAGCCCCCGCCCCGACGCGCGCATACGTACTGTTCTCGGAGAGCTCCAACAGATAGTAGAGAAGCGGAGAGTTGCCGTCGAATGGACGCAGCCAGGAGAGCAGGACCGAGCGCGAGTCGGAGTCGTTGAGACGCGCCGCCAAGGAGCGAGGGGAGTGTGGCAACTCGCTGTGCGACAGACAGAGAAAAAAAACAACTATGAATGTAACATTTTTACAAAGAGAAAGTTTGACATTGTAGATCATAAAAGTGAGTCCACCCCTCACATTTTTATAAGTATTTTATTATAGTCTTTTTATGGAACAACACTGAATTCATAACACTTGCTCCAAAACACAATGACAATAATTAAACCACTGGCAACAAAAGCGAGTACACATCTATGTGAAAATCTAAATTGTGCCAAATAGCACCCCATTGTCATGATGTGACCCAGAGGAATACACGTATATACAAGACACCAATGACAAAAAAAAAAAAAAAAAAAAAAAAAACTTTTGTTGCCGGTTTAGACATTATTTATCTGTGTGTAGAGTTATTTTGAGGGGGCAGTAAATTTACAGTGTTATACAAGCCGCACACTGAATAGTTCACATTGTAGCAACGTGTGGTTTGTTTAATGTGGTCCCAAGAAGAGGTTCATTACGCAAATGTGAGGGGTCAACTCGCTTTAGTGAGCTCCTGCATTGAATAAAGGTCAGCACACAAGAGAGACAGGCAACTTCAATTGGATAAAAGCAATATATTTAAAAACCTTGGGTTGGCCAATAATGACCTCGTTAATGTGGACTATTTGATTAGTGGACATCAGTTCTGAGTTGAAATCTTTCTTATGTCTCTTCCTGAATGCAAGCCTCAAAATAACTTTTTATAACAACTAGCCTTTTCTTTTCAGAGCAGTGTTGCTCATCGTTTGAGCAGCAATTGTCAAATTTTGAGGAGCTATTCTTTTTTCTGATTAATCCACGGACCTGAAGGTAACATTTTATGAACAATTTGTCTGGATTTCCATTTTTTTCCCCAATTATATTAAGAACTATAGGACAGTTGTTGCAGTATATTTAACAGGATAAAAAAAAATCGACATACTATTCAATTGCACAACATAATCAGCTCATTATTATCATTATTGTTAATAAATTACAGCTTCAATATTTTTTATTTTATAATATCGTCCAACCAACTCAGGGATCGAACCTCCATCATGAACTGCACCTATTTGCAGGAGCACAAAGCCTGACCAATGAGCTAAAACTGCAGAACTAAAATAGGTCCATACAAATCAATGTAAATATAAATCCTCATACATTACTAAGGTATGTAGAGATTAATATGCCTGTACAGAAGCAGCGTGTTGATTCCACACGACACAATACTTGCTGGCAGTATTGTTCTTCAATGTGTTTGCAAATTTTGTCTTGGAAATTGCAATGCCTAAAATCATTTCAGCAGGGCTTCAGCCCACCCACGACCTTATAAGGAAAAGCACTATAGAAAAACAACGGATCGTTGGTTTCCAGTCATGTCCTTATGAAGCTGTTTCTTTTTTGACGTCGCTAATGAGTCGCTCCATATTTCGATACTGAAGTGAGTGTGAGGATGACGATGGCAGACAGATGAAGGTGATGTTAAAGGTGACAACGCTCCGAGAGGATACGAGGAAGAAAAAAGGAGGACGAGGGGAAATGAGATTGATGTTTTCTTCTCAGAGCTGACATGACGGCATTAATTAATGGATGAGCATCGAGAATGTTGGAGCGCTTACCTCCGCTGAGGCCACGCACACACACACACACACACACACCCACCTACACACCCCCACACACACCTCGAGAGTGACGAACACATGGATGGGCCTTGTGAGAGTTGAACCAATAACCTGCTGGTAATTAGTCTGTCTCCTCAGCCGCCAGCGTCTGTTAGCCTCAGTGACCCGATGATAGCGAGCTAACGAGAATGTCGCTCTCACGCACGCGCGCGCGCGTCCCTAATATACCGTCCGTTTTATTTTTAATTTTTTATTTTTTCTTCATAGGCGTAAACATGGAGCCACTCTAATTGACATGTAACTTCTCCGCTCAAGAACGCGGACCAAGTTCCCGCCCTCCCGCTCGCTCTACTGCCCTGCAATTTTATTCATATAGCATAAGTGTCGTTTCTAAATACATCATACAAACGCTTATTAATACGTAATGGCCCCTACCTGCGAGCATTCTCTCACGCCGGCTTTAATGAGGTGCGCTAGGTGAAATATGCATGTGACTTGATTTAATATTAGTGACTCATTCGGGACGGGGTGGGGGGGGGGGGCATACTTTGTGACAAATTTGCACATGAAGCAATTATTAAAACAGATGACAAATTCAATAAGCTAAAACCTTCTGATGTATATTTGAGCCAGTGCTCTATTATCTGAAGTTAGTGTGTTTCCCTAATAATCTCCATTCATCTTCTCGAACGCTTATGGTAATTAGTGTTACAGGTAGCTTATCTCAGGGACGAGACTTGGAACACGCTGAACTGGTCGCTAGCCAATCGCAGACCATAATATATTGACAAGCCATTCATTCACATGGACAATTTAACAATCTGAGTCTTTTGGAAGCTAGGAGGAAGACAGAGTATCCAGGGACAACCCATGCAAGCACGTCAACTCTATGTAGGAAGCCCAAAGACGAGATTCAAACCCAAAACCTGAGAACTGTAAGGTAGACATGCTAACCACTAGCTGCGTACATAAATCATTGCGTGTAATTAGCAGGAATAATAGAGACCATCTGCTGATTTGATGGATTCATAATCTCTATTTTAGCACATTGTACCTATTCAATGGAATGTAGAGGATTATGATTAATCAATTGATTGGCAACTAGTCCATTATTCGTCATTAGAGACCTAGTTAAATTTTAAATTGTCCAAATCCTTGGAGTGTCAGGATCTCAACAGTAAACAACAGTAAACACAATATACAGGACTGTCTCAGAAAATTGGAATATTGTGATAAAGTCCTTTATTTTCTGTAATGCAATTAAACATACAAAAATGCCATACATTCTGGATTCACTACAAATCAACTGAAATATTGCAAGCCTTTTATTGTTTTATTATTGTTGATTATGGCTTTTTTTTTTACTTGGTCTGAGGAAATATTCGAATATTTTGAGATAGGATACTTGAGTTTTCTTTAGCTGTCAGCCATAATCAGCAATATTAAAATAATACAAGGCTTGCAATATTTCAGTTAATTTGTAATGAATCCAGAATGTATGACATTTTTGTTTTTTTAATTGCATTACAGAAAATACAGAACTTTATCACAATATTCTAATTTTCTGAGACAGTCCTATATTTGCTGAACTCTGTTGCTAACCAAAACAGCAGCACTGAAGCCAATTTCAAGTGTTGAGTCCTATACTAGGTGGAGATGGTGGTGATTATCCCCGAACGGAATCAGGTTAGACAGACTTATTCTTTTTAATTACGTCATCTAATGTGGGTGGAGCCTGGCAGTAAAATTTTATGATCAATTTGAGGATTTGTCATCATCACTCCTTGCAGCTTTAATTTCATTCATTTTTGGGTGGTAATGTAAAAATGACTTCATGCCCCTTTCCATTAAACAGTATGCACTCGGTTTTAGGTATTGCTCGACTGAATATTGCCACATTCCCATTGGCCAAAGAAAAGTAAGCAATGCATTTGTCTGTTTTGTTTTTATCATCATCTACTTTGTAAGTGACAAGTGTCTTCCGCTTACATGACTTCCAGGCGCGCGGTGCGCGAATCGTTGCCCGCCTGCGAGCTCACAGTGCAGGCGTAATCCCCGATGTCACCTGACCAAGTCTGGCCAATGGTGAGGGAGCCTTGACGTACCGAGACACGCCCCCCGCTGGTGCTAAGGATGGGCACGCCTCCTCGCTCCCACTTGAAGCTGCAACAAGATGCACACATTTATTTAAAAGAGAACGGACTACAACATGATAACCCTCTCAAACTAACAAGCCGCTACCTGATATCGACCCTGGGGTCATGTGTAGCATTGCAGGCTAAAAAGGCCGTGGTGCCTTTGATTACACGCAGGTCAGACGGGGGCACGGAGATGATGGTGCGACCTAGAAAACAAAATAGTGATTAGAATGAAAAAAAAAAGCACGAGGAGAGTCAAGGCACTCTGCTGCTGAAATTTTATAGCTAATTTCGACTCACAGAGTCTTCATCGGGGCTAAAGTGATTAGACTTGAGAATAAAATGCACCACACATGTTCAATTCTAATTATAACTAAACAAATGTTTAAAAACAAACAATTATAAAAAGATTATATGCAGTGTTTCCCCCAGTGTTTTTGAAGCCTGGCGGGCCGTCCTGGATTTTCTTTACCCGTCACCACCCCCCAGTCAGGCATGGTTTAATGCTAATTAAAATTAATTATTTTTATTTTTTATTTATTTTTTAGTTAATTATTACTCCACAGCTTACCCTCCAGATGAGCAATAGTCCACTGATTAGCTGTAGTAAGACTGTTTTAAGAGCTGATTACGGTTAGACTCATCTAGAGGTATTTGCATCTACCAATAGGTCAGTACTATCAATATTTGTAAACAGAAAGCTAGCATAGTACCAATTACGATTGATCCCAGGGGCAGCACACAATAAAAACAGCAGAGGCCCCACAATTGAACCCTGTGGAACGCCATACGTTCAGTTATACATGTGAATTCATACTTTTATACATTCATGCTTTTTTTTTTTTTTTTTTGGCTCAACATAGTTAGCATGAAGGGATTTCAATAATAAAGAAAAAAGTCGACTACTGAGCACAATAAATTCCCTGCAGTACCGAAAGACTAGGAAATGTAGCAGGATGTATCATCACAAATCATTTCAGTGATCGAACCCAGGTTAAAACATACTGAATTAAGAGGATTAGTGCAGACTTTTCTCTTAACTTTGTAACCGTGGACATACCGTTGTTAGGTTGCACTTTATGTTGTGAGTTTTCAAAGCTTGTAACTATTTCATCTTTGTGTTTTATTAACATATATAAACACAAAGAAATTTACTTCATTTTTTCTTTTCTTGCTCAAAAATTTGACATGATAGCGAAAAAACAAGATCAGTTTTGGGTTCCGCACCCAAAAATTTGTTAAAAACAGCTGTCAGACCTCACTCAACAAAAATTGTGTTCTGCAGTGTGCATAATGTTACAATAATATTAAATAAATTATTTAGAACTAAAACCTCTGCTTTATTTTTGAGGACACTCTGTCTAATATGCGACAGTATTTTTTTGTGGGTTGTACTTGAAGAGCCGAGCATTATTTTAGATGGTGCTTGGTGTAAAAAAAAAAAGAGAACCTCAGCTTTGACGACGCAAACACAAAAGTGACAAATGTCCCAGGCTTCAATTGCATTTGTTAAACATGACGCTACGTTATTCCAAACATGTCCATAAGACTGCTCCCGACTGGTGAAAAATCAATTAGTCACCATTTAAGCCAGGAACTAGTGGAGCACAACGGTACAAGGACGTGCTTTATCTGCTCGAAACAGACACCCCCCGCGCTTGTCGTTGTCTCAAAAAGTGCTGAGTGCGCGCTATTCAATTCCGCTCATGAAAAGGGAATAAAAACGCGCACGGCCGAGGGCATCCGTGAGGACGTCAGCGGTTCATTCGCCCACGATTTAGATGAATCACCCGGCAAAGAAGCACTGACGGCGAGCATCCCGCAGGCCGCCGGCCTAATCGAATCCAGCAGTATTTAATGTGAAGCTGGCAGAATAAATGTAAAAATGAGCCGATCGATACGTTTAGCGGCCACTCAGTCGTCCCCCTGCCCGGCCAATCACATGATTTATTCGCCATCGCGCCTGCCCGTGACATCGATCGGCAATCGCGCGGCTGTTTGCTATGCTGAACTAATGCCGCCCGACAGCGACGGCTTAATTAGTGTTCGGCGTTCTGCGGCGGATACATATTGAAGGATTTCACGTAGTTGCTCCTCCGCCAAGGCCGTCACGCCCCTTGAAGTTTGTGATCTAAAAAATGGTTTTATTACTGTTTCCACCAAACTTTGTCAACACCTGTAGAAGAAACCATTCCACTGCTTTATCAATAAAAACTTGAATCATGACAACATTTAAGCGACTGTGAAGGTGATCCAAATGACGGTTGTTTGAATTCTACAAAGCAACAATTGAGTTTCATTATTTTCTTTTAACCTCTGCCAAAGAGGTTACGCTTTCATCACTTTGCTGGTTAGAAGAATTGCACAAAATATACAAAATTAACTTTGATCAAACTTTGTGGAATGAGGCATTGATATGATTGCCTTGGTGGAGGTTGGTGCTCCATTTGGTCACATTTCCCTCCCAAGCAGAAAAATCAATGGACGAAAGGGCCACTTTCACATTCTTCAACTTTATTAACTTAAACATGCGAAAAGCAATTTTGTATCGTGATTTTTTTTTTCATGAATTTTGGGAAGGTCTGCAACCCCGTTTCCCATTAGAAAAGATCCGTTCCTGCCCCGAGGAGAGCTCCAATTAAGCGCAAGCTGCAAAAAGCTAACACTCTTTGAAGCAGTGTTTACTTGAGGATCATCATTATCATGAATGCGACACTGTTGACAAATCAGACCTTGACACAGAGCAGAACGCGGAGGGAAACATTTGTGCTTCTGAAACTGAGTTATATTTATTCACGAGGTATTAAAAAGAGATATTTTGTTTCGACTTTAGTTGTAAATAGTTTTCCTGAAACTATTTAGAAACTCAAATTCAGGAGCGGACGGGACCGTTGGGATTTCGGGAGTTTCCCAAAGGGCTGGTCCATTTTTGGGCCAGTTGACACCTGCCACCCCACTTCCCAATAAATAAATAGTAATTGCCGCATGTTAGCGGTCACCATGCATTCTTCCTTACCCTGGCGACAAATAGAAATCGCTGGATTACTGGACGAATACGATTCAGTGCATGTTCGTCGTCTCTTCCACAACTCCCCACCATTGGAGAATATCTCGGGCCAGTCCGTCCCTGGTCAAATTTTTATTTTTTGTGGTCGGCTGCTAAAAAAAATCAACGATGTACTGCAAATGGCCCCCCGGCCGTAGTTTGGACACCAATGATTTATCAAGGTTTGGTTATAGTTGCAAAGGAAGGGACTATTTGGACAAAGTTTAGAATATACTGTATGGGCATTTATGGAAATTGAATTATTAATACTGGGACAAGATCCACAAACACATTTTGGAAAACATCTTTTCATAAGCAGATGCAAAGAAAAAAAAATGTTTTGTTTTTTTTTAAATTCCACATATGTATCATTTTTACATTTATTCAATTCATTTCCATAGAAATTTGCGAAAAAAAGCAAATAATAATAATAAATATATAAATAGTAAATAATAACGAATATAATAATATATAATAACAATAATAATGATAATAAAAACATAATAAATAAGTAAAACTAATAATAATAAATAATAAATAAATAATAATAAAAACAATAATAAAAACAATACCGATTGATAATCTGTACTTTTTTTTTTAAATAGGATATTTAAACTTTTGCATATCAAGAAAAATGAAAAACATTGTTGACAAAAGTAAACATTTGAATTTGGCCTAAATGTGTTAGCATTTTGCAGCAGAACCTTTCTTAAGTCTGGATGTGCTTGCTAATGCCAAGTGACTGGTGCTAAAACCTTCACTAAATTCCCATTAATCCCCATGGAAATCTGAAACATTTTGCAAGTCCAGCGCGTGTCTCACTTACTCCAAACAGTGAGCCTGGCCGTGGCGTTGATGGTCCTCTCCGAGTTGGAAGCGATGCAGGTGTATTCCCCCGAATCCTGGAAGCTGACGGGCTGAACCTGCAGGCTGCCCGACTGCATGAGCGTGAACCTGGGAACCTGCACGGAACCGCTTGCTAACACCTGCGATCCTAAAACACAGAGGGGAGGCACTTAATTAGCATAGAAAGTGCACGGCTACGGGGGGGCACTTTCGCCCTCCATGCGACCTTGGAAAATAAATCGTGATGTCCCGAACTGTGGGTTGGGCGAGTTGCATTTAAAAAAAAAAAAAAAACATTAAAACACTCAATAGCTATCTATCTAGTATCTATTGTATTGTCATCCAACCATCCATCCATTAGGGATGTAATGATAATGGCAATACCTTGATATTGCGATATTAAAACTGAAAGAATATCAACGTCGACATGTCACGATAAGCAACACATCTGTTGAAAAAAGTCAGGTTGATTTCCATTTGTGCAGGTCTAGTACCCTCTGTTTTTTTAGTAAATTTTAATTTTCACAAGGCATGTTTTGGCCCTTCTATTGTTAAAATCTTTGACGATCGTGCTATGTTGTTTCTGGTTCAACAAAAAAATAATACAAGGCAGTAAATATGGCGCCTCAAATGTGGTTTCTAAACAAGAACACCAGGAGTTGCAGTTTTTCGGCAGGGTGAGGTTTGGTACTGATGTGCGTCCCCAACTGTGACGGGCCCAAGAAGCACTTAAGATTTCAGACACGGTGTCGGCGTGTGCCTGTAATTTTGTGTACATGTTACCTTTCCTCCAGGTGATGGCAGGCTTTGGGGCGCCGCTCGTCTGGCATATAAACAAGGCCGTGTTGCCTTCAGTTACGACTCTGTCGGATGGGCGCACGGTGAACGCGGGAGGCGCATCTGAAACGCAGAGAGACAGCAAATTTTGGGAGAAAAGAAGACAAGGGAGTGATATGAGGTTGCAGAGGGGAGCGCTCATGGAACTTATGGTGAATGATTCTCAGAAAATCACCGCAGTCTAAAGACTGACGATAACACACACAGAAGCGCCCCAACATACAATACAATACAGTGGATTCAAAGTGACAAAACAAAGATCCAGTGGCAGTGGGCGAATGAATGGAGATGACATCACTGTCGGAGGACTCACTGGAGACGAGGAGCTGCGTGTGGGCTTGCGTCTCTCCGGCGGCGTTGCGGGCGAAGCACTGGAATATCCCGCCGTCCCCCGGCTGCACTCGCCGCACCGTCAGGCCCGCCGCGCTGGTGACCTTGTAGCGAGGGTTGGCCAGCTTGGACAGCGGCACGGCGTCCTTGTACCACTCTATCCTGGGTGGAGGCACACCTGTGCAGTGTGTAACAACACAAAGATGAGAACAAACAAACAAGGTGGGCAAATTTTAGCGCTCAAGTGACACTTTTGACTTTTTAAACAAGCAGGAGAGCCAGGTTAATTTTTGTTGTTGTTTTTTTTGGACAATAATATTTTCTATTTAGCCCCACTATTCTAAATACGGTATTCTGGTTGACATTGTGTTAGTGGAATATGAGTTATGGAGTAAAATCCAGCCATTTTTATCCATCTCGAGGCAGCAATTTTGCCACTTGCTGTTGGCTGCAGATGACATCAATGTTGCTAAGGTCTCAGGTAACAACCAATCAGAGTGCAGCTTCAGAAAGCATGTGAGCTGTGATTGGTCGCTGCCCGAGCAACTATGATGGCATCTTCAGTCGACAGCAAGTGGCAAAATGGCCGCCCCGTGAGATGGATAAAAACGGCTGCATTTTGCTGCTTAACTCATATTCCCACAAATATTATATTAATCAGACTCTCATGTTTAGACTAGTGAGGTCACATATAACATATTATTGTCAAGAAATGTTTAAGGTTGTCTTCCACTTAAAACAAACAAACAAACAAAAAAAGTTAAAACGTTCATTTAAAAAATCAGCAATATTTTTTTTAATGGAATGATTAAATCATCTAATTACAATGAATTAATCAAGTATGTAATACAATAGAGTAGATCAGTGCTTCTATTTTTTTTACACAAACACACACCCAGCGTATCCAGTAAGAATTTTAAAAAAAGAAAAAGAAAAAAAAAAAGAAAAAGAAAAAAGAAAAAATGACCTCGCCGAGCTGTGCAAACCCTCCACAGCTCCGACAATCTGTTTCCTTGCTCTCTGCTGCTATTAATATGTATGGGCACATAATGACTGCTAATAATATATTGATTGCAGTCTGTGTCTGGGTGGCGGGGGCAGCTGAAAAACACTCTGAATAAAATATAGCAGCAAATATCTACAGTATAAGCGGCAACCTACCTGACACGCATGTCAAATGTGACGGGCACGAGGCTAATGCAATTACCATCAGACTCCATTCTAATTTGTATAGTATGCGTGTGCGTGAAAATGCGCCATGGTAAGAACTCCACATTCTCACCTCAATCTGTCAGTGTCAAACTTTCCTCAAACACTCGCAAGGCGTTCTCCGTCCCTCTATGCCTGTCACTCTTCCTCCGAACCGCCATCGCTCTGCTCTGCCCTCACCCCGAGGCGCTCAGCCTATTTAATTACGCCCACGCAGTATCGACGAGGAACGTCAAACTTACTCGCCGCCGCACGTGACAGATGCAAGAATGTCGACTTTTTTTTTTTTTTTTTTTTAAATCCGTGTCCACTCCTACACATTAAATCATCTTCGCGTAATCCACTTTCTAGCAGCTGTCATGAACAATAGGCTTTGGTGTCACTGTGTTAATCTGCTCCTACTGCTAAATGCATTTATGATGTGCACAAACCACACGACGCGGGCGGGACATTGTTGAAATACAGCGCCGCCTTGAGATGCAAGTTTAATTTGTTCTGTGACCATGTGTGTATCTCAAAACATTTGTCAGTCCTCATTGAAATGAATGACCCCCACCAAAAACAATTTTTTGTGTTTTATGAACAAAAACTAGCCCTGTATATTGTTGTATTTTATGACTCAGAGCATTATTTTTAAACTGTGCATGTCTACATGTGCTGTTGCACCATTTTGTGTTCAAATACTGCTGTATAATCCTGATTATCAATGCTAACGTTAGCATGTCACTGACATTTTCATTATCATTAATAACATAAACTAAATTAAACTAAATTAAACTAAACTAAACTAAACATTTTCTGTCTGTTGACATAAAAATGACATCACAGAAAAGAGGTGAGTCATGATTGGTTGTTTTCTGAACCCACAGTAACTATGATGTCATTTTCAGTCGACAGCAAGTGGCAAAATGGCCGCCTCCTGAAATGGATAAAAACAGGTGGAATTTGCTGCTTAATTCATTTCATTTTCGACAAATCCAATATTAATTGGAATATCATGTTTAGACTAGTGGAGCTTTTAATATAAATAGTACTTCCTATTTCGCTACTTAAACAATAATCCAAAAATATTCTTATGTCGATACAATAACGTAAAGCATATGTGTCTTTGCTTAACAATCAATAAAATAAAATATCAACATATCAAAGTACTTACTGTATTCCAATAAAAAAACGACCGTGGAACTGTTTAGGGAAGGCTTGGGAAATATGAGAGGAAATCAAGCTCATATCTGCTAATACAAATATACAACGTACCTGTGGCCAAGCATGGAATCTCCACATTTCTGTCGATCTGAGCCACGATCTTCAATTGCGGCTGAGCGGACAGAGAAGGCGGCTCTGGAAAGAAAACGCGAAACATGATGATTTAACACATTGCCAATGCAATGATCCACTTTATTCTTGTACATCAAAAAAAAAAAAAAAAAACATGTTCCCCGGGATGACACACGCCTCCTCTGGCCCCTCTACAACATTTGAGAAGCATGCCTTTAACACAGTGACCTCTCGGTTATAGCCTCAATGTAGCAATCATACTTTTTTGCCCCCTTTTCATAGTGGCGATATAATCCTCCTTTGCAAGCCGTTGTGCGCTTTCGCCATTGCTAAACTCCACAGTTGGAAGATGATGTGTGAAACTCCACCATTTGAATATCTTTGACATAAAAAAAAACACATCAAAAAGTCATCTTCAATTGTGTGGAATATGAGCAACACACACAAAGAAAGTGTAAGTTTATGATGGCGAAGGGGGAACGAGAAGCTTTTACATTTATTATTCTTATTATTCTATTTGACTACGCCGGCTTTTAAGATGTGCTTTGCCTTTAAAGTGCATGAGGCCCGTATTGTATATTTATTGAGCACAGTTGGAGTCGTGTGTGATTTTGACTGGAGAAGCGTGCCATGAAGGAAAACAAAAGCTAGACGCTAACAAAAAAATAAATAAAATAGAGCCTGGTAGTGTGACGCTGATCAAGCACGCGTATTAATCCCCTTCAGGCAGGTGAGTTTCAAGGACCAAAACACACAAACACAAAGCCAAAGCCATTTTTGACTTGTTTTGCTGGTTTGGGTTTCAAGACGCTTCTGCTGGAGTCCCACTTGTGTGGCAGTAAAGCAGCGGGAAAACAACAACATGTCTATTGTTGTTCGTGGCGCCAACGCAACACACCAGCTCCCCGTGTCATACATATTCCGATTAGAGGGCAGAATAGAAATGCGACTGAATAATGAAGACCTTTGAGGCGCACGCACGCACACACCCGCAGTTCTGTATAGGAATTAATTTCACTGCATTCGGGTTTATTGAGTCCATATTAGACACAGAGCATTATTATTATTCATCAGTGATGCCTCGCAGCCCTCTTGGTCTTAAAAAGGGGGAACAAATCATATATTGTGTCTATATATATATATATATATATATATATATATATATATATATATATATATATATATATAGCCGATCGGTTCAACAGTTTCGGTTCGGCCCGCCTGTGTTCCGTTCGGTCGCTTTCACACAACTTTTTTTGTTTTGTTTTTTTGTTTTTTTGTCCCCGTTCATGAAAGCTGTTCCAATATGGCGGCTTCCATGGTTGTGGAAAAGGAACATCAAAGTACTGGTGAGTCTATTTACTTGCTGTTGAATTGTACAGTGTTTGTGTTGATGCAAAAGTGCTCAACAGTTTTTGTTTTGTTGAACCGAGTCTTTATTGACAGCGGACATATATATATATATATATATATATATATATATATATATATATATATATATATATATATATATATATATATATATTCCCGAGCCGGCCACCTCCCTGCTGCTCCGGGCCGCGCTCTCGGCCTCATGTTTGTGTGAGTGAGTAGAGAGTAGTGTAGTGAGTGGAGGGAGGGAAAAAAAAAAAAAAAAAGACCACATGGATGCATCAAGCATAAACACATTAAATCTAATATCGTCATATCGCCCACCCCTACTCGCAATTGTTGGTGGAGTTTATGTTTGCGTGTTGTCTTTTTCCTTGTCATATGAAAGTTCTTTCACATAAAAAAAAAAAAAATAATAAAAAAATAAAAAATCAGATCAGGTGTTTTCAACCCCACCACCTATACGCCGCCGAGTATGAAAAGGGCTAGCACACTCCAGCAGGTCCTTTGTGAGTAGTGAGGATTCTATCGGCGTCACTAGTTGGTTCTCTTTATGTTAAGGTGCTCCCGCACGCTCCGACAATCACAGTAGATCAAAATAAGACGCTGACGTGCGGGTGGGAGGGAGCGCTTCATCAATCAAGCGTTCGCTGCCGGGGTCTGTTGTTTTCTATTTACACACAAATATCCAGGACAGACACCACTTGCGACGAGAGCTCCTGTGCGACCGCCTTTATTTATTTATTTAATTTTTTTTGTGACTCAGGGTGGGGGGGTAACAAATTTAGCTGGCGGGCAAAAGTGTAGAATTCCCACTCGTACGCACATGCGTGCGCCAATTTACTGTATGCTGATACAATTCATTGACGAACAAACGATTTCGCGGGAGTTGTCTCATGGTAGAAATTTAATACCAGCAATGTGCTCATTTGTAATTTCCAGGGACATGTAACAATTTGATTTATTACGCTCTTTTTATCCTCAGGGGAAATTCACTCCTCAACGTGTAATATTTTACAGCTTATCAACAGCGTGACGTTCGCACATCAAAATTGATTTTGAACACGCTGCCGTGCATGACGTCACTGGACATCTCACAAGACTTAATGAAGACAATTTACTTCACAAGCATGTTTGGCTTTTTCTGTGATCACACAAACGATAATTGATTCATGTCAAATGACATTATCTTTGTACAGTATATATTTAAAAAAAAAAATAAAAAAAATTAAGGTTGATTTTTGCTCATTTTGCAAAACGCTAAAATTGGGCAACTAAAAAATTTTTTTCTGATTTTTTTTTTTTTTTGTTAGGAAGCAAGCAGATATGTAGAAATAGTCCGATTTTAAAACTTTCCTTTGGGATTTCTGGGAACGCATAAGAATAATTTAAACAAAAGTTATGATGTAAAAGTTACAAGTTGTTCTAAAAGTTACTGTGCTCGTTCTTTTTTTTTTGCTTACCAATCACAGTGATGTGCGCCCTGGCTTCGGCAGCTTTGGCGGTGCTGTTGCCAAGCAACGCTTCACAAACATACTCGCCGCCGTCCGAGGAGGCCGTGGCGGGAATCACCAGCCGGCGTCCGCTGGCCGAGCGACGCCCATCGCGTTTCCACACCACCAGCAGGCTGTCCACGTCTCTGGGGAGGTGCAAAAAAAAAAAAAAAAAAAAGGAAAGAGGAGAAGAGAATGAAGTGTCAGAGTAAACACATCACTTTGTGTATCAATGAGGCAGCAAATGAATGATGACAGTGTGATGGCGGAGGAGTCACAACTTGTCTGCATGAAGCAGCTGAAGATCAGAGAAGGACTTTCATTTAAATTGGGCTTTTTTTGGTCTTGTTTTTATAAGGCAGGATTCATTATATTCATGAACATGCACCTCATATCTTTGTTTTCTTTATATGGTTAATTAAATAAAATCATCTGTTATTAGCAGTAAATACAACTATCATTAATTTTGCATTGAAAACCACATAAACCCATTACTTAAGTCCTCCATTTAGACAGAATTGCCTATTAATTGGTGGGGGCTTAAATATTCATGGCTCTGCTGTAAATGGGCTTAATGATGATGATGATGATAAACAGTGAGTACTAATTTAATTCAATAAAATTAAACATTCATTGTGTTCATTGTTAATTAACCGGAAAGAGTCAGACCTGTGAGATGAACGCTAACCCTCATCATGCTAACGCTTATCATGCTAACGCTTGCCATGCTAACATTTTGTGATTCAAGAGGCAGCATTCAAAGGCTAAAACGTTCTCATTTATTCGTATTTTTCTGAATTATTATTTTTTCCAACCATTTAGTGTTCATCAGCGTGGTAAACCTTTTTGCACATTTCAGGCATCTTAGCCGTGACATTTTTCCATATGACAATATTGACACTTGTAGTGTGATTTAGTTTGTAAACATTTGCTTTGCTATTGTCATTAAAAAAAATATATATATATATATAAATGTTAGATAATATGTAAACTCCATGATTTGAACTATTGTTATTATCAAAAACAATAGTAGTCATGTTTTTTTTTTGTTTTTTTTTTTTATTACATTAAAAATGTACACCTTCAAGCCTATATTATACTGCAGTATGATGTAAGGAGACAAAAAAATCTATTCTCATGTGTAAATTACATAAATAAACTGGCATTAGTAAAGCACCCCAGAGTGTTCTATTGATGGGCGTGATAATAATGGTAGAGCAACATCTTGACTGATGGCATGTTATGGATTAATATAAGCTTTCCATCCATCCATTTGTTCAGCTGGGGTAGCATCCTTAGCAGGAAAGCCCAGGCTACCCTCTCCCCAGCCACTTTGACCAACTCTTCCAGGGGGGATCCTGAGGCATTCCTAGGCTAAGCTAGCAGACACAGTCTCCCCAGCATGACCCTGGGGCCTGCTCCCGGTGGGTCGTGCCTGAAACACTTGATCGGGGAGGAGTCCAGGAGGCACCCTAAAAAGATGACCCAGCCACCTCATCTGGTTCCTCTCGATGCGGAGGAGCAGCGGCTGGCCGAGCTTCTCACAATAAATCTCTAAGCGAGAGCCCGATTGAAACTTATTTCGGTTGCTTGGAGCTGCAATCTTGTTTTTTCGGTCTCACGACCAACCCAGCTCGTGACCATATTTGAGGGTGCTGCATGTCATTTGGTTTATTCCAAACTAACCCTCGTGAGCTCAATGGTCCTCAACAGCTACGTTATCAACGGGGAGCGTGCTGATTTGCTCCGCTCTGACAAAAGCGCTGCCAAGACACACACACACGAGCCAGACAGACAGCGGCTCAATCCGGCAAAAACCCTCGACAAACACTCACATGCGCTTTGGGAGCATGTGCAGCTTATCACTTGTTGATTTGAACACTGGCATCTGAACATTGATGAAATACAGTTTTTTTTTTTCTTTTTAAAGCTGGGTCAAGCCATATAAATGGTCTTTGCCTGTTGAGATTTTGGACATAAAAACAACATGGCCTCAACGAAATTTTAACAGCAACATCATCATATGATCAAATTTATTACACATGGATTTTTGTTACTTGCAGCTCAATCCAAAAGTGGACAAATGTGTTCTGTTATGCTTGATTCATTTACAAGCTGCCTAAATATGTGTACAAATAGCGTGAACTCACTTTGAAATTCCTCATTACTGTTTAAAAAATGTAAATGTATAAAAATAATAGTGCTGTCAAAGTTAAAGCGTTAACTAGCTAATTAATTGCTCAATTAATCATGTTTTCACACAGATTAATCACAATATTGATTGATCCTGACAGTGGCTTACATTAAAGGTAGCACAGGTTTTGTTTGAGCAATAAACGTAACTATATGCATTAAAGTAAAACATTAAATAAATGCTTGCGTATGACATTCAGAATATTTGTTCATGTCAAACTATTGGGGTCATTATTTCCAATTTAAATGATGCAACTAATTAGAAAAAGAGGAGGATGAGCCTGTGCAGTGGATATATATAAAACAAATGATGATGTCCTCATAAGATTAAATATAAAAAAAAATAACACAACAGGTGCTCCTTAAATTTGGCAAGCAAAGTTTGTTTTTGATAAAAATGCTATTTTTAATGAAGCGATTAATATTTCAAATTCTAAAATGTGATTAATCAAAATGTAGTCATTTGACAGCTCTAAAAATAAATAAAAGTAGAACCTACTACAGTGCGCTCGTGGTTGATCACTTTCGATTATGAATATGTGACAAATACAGCAGCCAGCGAGTATACAGTAAATCCTATCATGCCATCATATCACACGTTCATATGTCTGAATAGATCAAGTAACTATACCTGGCATTAGCGATGCACTCCAGAGTGGCCTTGGTCCCTGCCAGCACTGTTGTGTCCTTCGGTCCGATCACAATGGCCGGCGCGCCAACTTCTGACTCGGAATCTGCCGGAGAAAGATGATAAGTGTTTCACACGGCCACCCTAGTTTCAGATATAACCGACACGAACACCGCTACGTCATTGTTGTGCAAAGTTGTCCACTGTCACTCACTTTATTGTCCGTTTGCATACATACAATATGAACAGGTGCATCTCAATAAATCTGAATATCATGGAATACAGATTCATATAAAAAGTCACGACAAAACAGTGACAAATATTGGATGATTTTATTTTTATAATTTGGATAAAAAAAATAACACTTGTGTGGAAAATTATAATGGCTTAAAATGATATATATGGCAGGTATTTATGGTGCTTGTACGAACCTGGAATGGATTACAGATAATTTCCACATCGGATTTTCAATTTTTTTTTTTTATCCGTTCTCTGACTAATTGCTGTCTTTGCTCAAATGGGTGCCAATTACTCATGGTTTTTGTTGGGGGTCCATTGTGAAATGAATAGTAAAAAATCGACCGTCAACAAAAACTCAAGAAATCCCCCTCCCAAATGATTCCCCACTCGTCAGGGTTGTGATGATGAATTGCAGAGAGGACAACACTACACATGTGCTACAGTGATAACATGAAAAATATTACACTCGTGCACCTAAAGAGTGATTTATGTCCCCGCTGGTGAAATAAACGGTGGCGCAAGTAAGAGATTATGATGATGATGTGTGCGTGTCTGAAAAGGAGCGAGGAAGGAGATGATTTATGACCCAAATGGCTTCTCATAAGACAAAAAAAAGATTCAATAGGAATCTTATCATAGCTTGAAAAGTGTATAATGTGTTCAGCAGAATTAGTATGAAAAGAGGTGGGGCCTACACGCACGCGCACACACGTACGAACATCATTGGATTGGCCACGGCACTACGTAGTAATGCATATGCAGATTTGCAATCAGTCAGAAGTAGGAAGTACAAATTAAAGAGGCCAACTGTGACAGGAGTTTGGATGGGATTGTGAGCGTCACAACGTGAGGGATCGGAAGGGGGGGGGGGGGGGGGGGGAGTCAATGCAGATGGAGGTGAGGAGCGCCTTTCATCTCCCCTTTGAAGGGAAAAACCAAAAAGGTGGTAATTGACTCGCTGCTCTTTATTCCTCCTCCTTCTTTCGGAGACACTCACGAGAGCCAAAGAATCATATCCCACTGTCACACGGAATAAGACATGCGGGTGCAATAAAGCAGGCAAATGACTACACACGCACATACACAATCTCACACTCATGCACGCTTAAACATGCCAGTACCTTGTCAATGACACCCACAGGTGCTCTAACTTAAGCGTACAGGTTGAGTTACGAATGATAAGAGAGTAGTGACATAAAAAGAAATCTCTGAAGTGTGTTAACATTACATGTGTTTTCACCATAGAAATGTGCTATACTCAGAACTTCAGGTGGCTGATCAAAACGCATCCTCCATTCACATGATTTTCAAGATGGTGGCCCCCCCCCCAGAGACGTGATCAGTAACTACGATAATAAATTGGTCGGTATGTATCTTAAGTAGATTATATTTTTAATTTCATTCGTAAAATCGGACAAGGAAATATCGACTGCTTATTCTTCAAACGTTTTACGTAGATACTTTTTTTCTCCCCCTTTTTTTTCTCCTTTTTTTGAGAGAGTTCAGAATTGTTCATTCAATCGTTCATTCACTCTTTTTTTTTTTTCTGTGCATGCGTGCGTGTGAATACGTGTAAATTTGTACTCATTAATTCACCTAACACCTAATAAAAATCCCATTACCCTTCACCTTAACTGGATACTTCAGTCTCGCCAGAGTCGTGAAGTTCAGAAGGTCAGGAGACCAGAGGAAAGGTCAAAGAAAAGAAAGATACATCAAAGTGAAATCCAGCACCAACTAAACACCTCCTGCCATCCACATGGTTACAAAAGTCTTACACGACCCCAGAAACCTCTAAATTCCAACAAATTAAAGAGATCTCAAGAGACCAGAGGAAAAACTAAAGGGAAGAATACTACGTAGATACTGACAAATTAGTTTGGGACGGAGGACATGTTATTATTGGCCCGCTGTTGTTATCGGTAACTGTGGGTTTTTATTGACGAGGCTGGATGAAAATGTTAGTGGGTAGCACGAGCCTGTCAGAAGTTCGAAAAGAATTACATGTCTGTCAAAAGCTAACACCGATGTTTCTAAACAAGTTACAACAAGTAGGCTATCATATACATTATTATTATTTTGCGCAATAAGCCACTTCATTGTACGCTTGAAACGTTCCACATAACTCCTGGCAAAAATGGGCTGCTAGCTAACTTCAGACTAAAGTTAGCTTTGCTGTGCTAGTGTCAACTCATTTCCACACCCAACACAAACTACTGCAGCTCAAGTTGTACGCACATGGTGAGGCAAAAAACACGCTAGATATTCATCTCAGGGTATCACGAGGCAGAAAATAATGTGTTAAATATGTGCACGCAGAGCTATCTGCTAAGCAAACCGTCTCAATTTACTTGCTTGTTGAAGTATTTGTGTGACAAGGAAGAATTTTCCTGAACGCGTTCTATTTGCAAACTGGAGACATTTTTAGGATCTTTTTGGACATCTTCATCACACATACTCGCGCACACGCACGGGACCTTGTCATCGTGCAAAGGCCAACATGTCATACAAGGTGTTGTAATTAAAAAAAATAAATAAATAAATAAATAAAAATAAAAGACCCGGCCCTGTGGCAGGTGAGCGAGATGGAGGGTGGTCATTAAGCGGAGGTCATACAAGCAGACATGGGTGGCCATGTTGAACGTTGACAGTGGCCCCGAGTAACGCGCTAAAGGTGACAGCCTGTTAGCTCGGACGGAGGGAGGCAGACGGAATCCCGAGGGAGGGCGAACGGAGGTGAATGAAAGGTCTCGGCGGGGGCAGACAGAGCGTGTCGAGCCCGAGTATTGCAGATGGCCGTCGCCTCGCCGGAGTAAAAGATGGTGTAAGCGGAGGAGAAGCAAAATGCCATATGGATGTGTGATCTTCCCTCCTGTCTCCTCGCTCTAACAGCCTCTCCCTCTGGGGAAATATTATTTCATCTCGTCGGGAGCGCACCATTCCTCATTCGCCCAACGTTGTTTAAACATCTTCCAGTTTATTTTACGCCGAGATTATGGCAGGCAAAAGTTGTTTTGCTTTTAATTCTTTGGGCGCGTGCAAGCTGTGCCAGCGCGAACGGCTCCCTGCAAAGACGCGACAAGGAGAGTCCAGAAGTTTCATCAAAATATATTGGATTGCTCTTTTAGCGAATGAGAAACACCATGTGGTCGGCTGCCGTCCTACGAAAGCAGAACAACCTTTGATAAAAACACCAAAAAGACTAGACTTGCCCGTCGACAGCTTGCTAGTTCGTGCTAGCGTTGAATGCTAATGACTCCACAGTCTCTTCAGCTGCATGCACCGATACATAGAAACTGTTCGTCTTCAAAAAAAGATGTTTCAAGCTGTTTTTGCCTCACGCAGTTTAAGTTTACTGGCAAATTAAACATACATTTGCCTTGGGATATCAGCTACCGGAATGCTAACACACGGTAAAAACATCAAAGACAGGCTGATGAAATTAATATCAATGTTGCAGTAGTTCTAAACATTTTAAAAAAACATATATTTGAGCACAAATGGTCGCAAAAGAGCATACAAAAATACTCAGGCATATATTCTTTATCTACTGTGAAACATGACTAACAATAATACAGTTTAACTTGTGAAACTCTTCTTCGGTGTGTCTCTTTGTCTGCCTAATACTGCCCCCTGGTGTCCACAGTGTGCACAACAGAATGAGCACAATGTAGGGCTGGAACGGATTAATGGCATTAATGGGGAATCAACCTTGTAAATCAAGGCACTATTTGAAATTAGCTAGGAATTGGTAATCTAGAAAATATTTTACTGAGTTTAATACGTCTACGAATGAGTTTAACTTTTTTAATTGAACCATTGTTCTGTGCTTTTTTTTTTTTTTTTAAATATTCTGATCCAAGAAAATGTTCTGACCACAACTAAGAGATCAGACGTATGTTACTCCAGTCCTAAAGGCTCGAGTCAGATATAGATTAGACTAAAAAGTTCTGATGCTGTTCTACAAATCAATGAATGGTTTCGTGCCTGAATACATTAAAGAAATGCACACCTAGTAGAGCTCTGAGGTCTGCAGACTCTGGTCAATTAGTGGAGTTCAGAGTACAAAGCAAACATGGTGACGCAGCATTTATCTGTTATGCTGCACACAAATGAAGAAGATGTCAACAGAAGTGTCAGGCGTCAGTGTGAACGTTTTTAAATCCAGGTTAAAAATAACACTTTTCCTCTATTACTGTGATTAAGGTCTTTTAAAGCATTTTTAAAAATAAATAAAGCTGCCATGACTTGCTTTGCCTAAACAATTGTACACGTTTATGCACACCAGGCGGATCAGTGTTTCAAATGATAGCAGCTTTCATGTTAGTCAGAAGGCCTTATATCTTGCATTTGCTCGAGGAAATGTCTCCTCGTTCCTGAAAAAATTCAACTAGTGATGATAGTGGGGAAGTACACAGTGTGCTGTTTTGTGTGCGAGACTCACTACGTGTAATTTGACGCCAAAGGAGGCAGTGACGCATTGTTGCTACGTTACAATGCGGTCATCAGCGCAATCACTGATGATTGACAGCTAGGCCTGTGTGAGGTTTGCATGCGTGTGTTGTGTATGTGTGCTCGATATTTGGTCAGAGGCACAAAAATCCCAAATTAAATCAAGGATGGGAATGAAAAAAAAAAACTGGGCTAGTAAAAGGATTGGTGCAGCTTCAGGGCAGAGAAGAGATAGCGATGGATAAAGATAATGAGAGAGAGAGCGAGAGAGTGAGAGAGAGAGATGAAAGGTGATTCCATCCAGATTAGAGTGTAATCCCGCTTTGAATGGATTCTGTTGGATTACATCTTGTTCTCCTATTAAATCTGTCACTCATTCAACACACTATGTAGAGTTAGGGAGTCAGCCAGCGTGCGAGTGTGCGTGTGTGAGTTTTAAGCCTTTTAAACAGAACTGCAAGGACCTAGAGAGCAGAGAGATTTGTCTCAAATCATCTTTTGACATTGAAATGAATGGAATTGCCATTAATCCGTTCCAACATATCTTGTTCAACTATCTATGCCAGTGACTTATAGTGACAGGCGGAACAAAATAATGCTTATCCATCAGACGACAACCTGTGGCTTAATCGGTTGCCATTCATGTGACAGAACTGCCTTGTCTTCAACTCAACAGGCCCATATTTCACACTGTGTAAGTCAGTTAAGACATTTTTATTTCTTTTATAATACATTTGCTCAAAACTAAACATCAAATGGGGCAGCGCGGCGTATGATTGGTTAGCACGTCCGCCTCCCAGTTCTGAGGACTCCTGGGTGGAGTTTGCATGTTCTCCCGGTGTCTGTGTGGGTCTTCTCCGGGTACTCCGGTCTCCTCCCACATTCCAAAGACATACATGGCAGGTTAATTGGGCGTTCCAAATTGTCCCTAGGTGTGCTTGTGAGTGTGGATGGTTGTTCATCTCTGTGTGCCCTGCAATTGGCTGGCAACCAGTCCAGGGTGTCCCCTGCCTACTGCCCAAAGCCAGCTGAGATAGGCTCCAGTGCCCCCGCGACCCTTGTGAGGACTAAGATGTCAAGAAAATGGATGGATAAACATCAAATGAAGAATTAAACAGGCAAAAAGTTTCAGAATTTACAAGGAAGACAAAAGGAGAAAAATACAAGCGCGATACTGAGATTTTTTTTTTTTTTTGCTGAGGAGAAGGTGATCATTTGCCTCACTGGCTTGAGAATACCGCATGCGAGTGCGAGAACGAGGCGAGTGTTTGTGCATGTCACCGCGCTCATTAACGCTGCACGCTGACAGCTAAGTGTCACGGTCTGACTGCGCTAGCCTCCCAAACGCCGCTACATCACCACCAGCAGCACCAGCAGGCAAGAAATGACCCCCATCGACCCACGCAGAGCCATGCCCTGTTTGAAATATTCATCCCTCGCTTCGGAGTTGCCAAAATCCTCCGTCTTCCTTCTCATGGATTGAAGGGGAATAGAAAAAAAGGAGAGGAAACTGAGCTTGTTTCAAAACATTTTTTTAGTATGGCGTTACTTTTACAAAGCTGCGTGACACGAGCCACAATGACATATGGAGGCAACGTCATCAGCACAGCAGATTAAAGAGTGCGCAAATGTGTGGATACAACTTGGTAAACATCATTGTTTTGTGATTATTAGTTTTGACAGATGCTTGAGGGTATGAGCCCTACATAAAAAATAAGGTGCTCAAATATTTACACTTACACTACGCTAAGAGGATAAAACAGAATATAAAATACAACAATGCACCCCAGTGACATTAATTGAGTAGATCGGCATCGAGTACAGTAGCTCTTGATGATGCTTCAACTCAAGCACAACTGGAGATTATAGAATGCGAAAAAAAGAGAAAAAACATCGAATCTGTGTAGCGAATATGGATGTGGATTCTGAACTAAGCGTTACGCTTTCTCTAAAAAGGCAAATGAACCATGAATTAATATGAAAGACTGTTTATTTATATACATTAATTAGAGTTGTTAAATGAATAAAAACTTTGAGTTGCGGTTCCAAACAACTTCTCAAAATTCTACCAAACAACCAAGCTGTGTCTTTATCTCTCTAACTTTTCATGTTTCATGAAACAATCTGATGTCAACATGTAGATTGCCCTTCTTCAGAAATGAGCTTATCTAAACACTAGATACAATGTGAATCAATATTCAGTGGTCACGATACCTATCGTGATACACGTGTATCCCGATACATGGCCTTTAAGGTGATACGTAAACCGAAATTTCACATCAGTTTACAATACATTACAGGGAGTCCGAGTTACGTTCCTACTCTGGCGATGTAACCCGAATTTCGACTTAAGTCGGATTTCACCGTTAAAGTCTATATTTACAACAAAATGTACAGTCATTTTAAAAAACACATTTGTGCGAGGCAGACGATGCCAGAACCAATATTTCATGTCTCCGCACGGACATTCATTGCTGACGGACGGCAACGCAGAGCTAATGGAAACTTTAAACACGGAAATGTGACGCGCCTGACCTGGTCGACGTGCTTACTGTGCGAAATGAACGAAAAAGAAGGTGCTGCGGACAAGGCACGGGCGCCGTAAAGTCGAAATGATGTAGGTCGCGTACGACGTAACTCGAGGACTCCCAGTATTTTCTATGAAATCTAATATATGTCCATTGTAATGGTGTTTTTTTATTATTTTGGATGGCAAAAATGTTTTTTCTTCCAATATTAGCAGCACGTTTTGCATTCTATTTCTTTGCAAAAGTAGTAGAAAAATACAAATAAGGACAATAAGGAGCTAAATACGGGCCCTTATCGCCACCTCGTCTTTAATCCATAAAACTGAATCGACAGTCCAATGTGATAATATATTGTATGGATTATCTTGCATGGAGACCAAATATGAAAATCCTTCGCTGTTCTCATTTTCCAATGAGAATTCGGCCAAGGAAGTTTTGCGTTTCGGCCATCGCTTTTGAGTCATGCAAGCAGTCACACAGGCATTGAGTGGGAAATGAACCTGCGCTGCTTACGTGGCAGTCAGGCGAATAAACCATAACACAATAAGTGACTTTTGAATCCAATGGCTCATGTATCGTACGGTTGTTTATAACTCGAGCAATATAAAACACTGCTAGGTGTTTTATTGCCCTGTCAACACCTTTTTGTTTCCACTCCAATTTAAATCTGTCAAGCGTCTGTCAAGGTGAGTAGTTTTACTTAAAAAAAATAAAATAAAAATGTTCAACTGCTATTAAAACATTTGAACAGTTAGGAAAAGTTTTATATTTTGTAATTACAACCAACAGATTTCATTCCACTCTAGTCATTAAACACGACACTTTTTCATTCCCAATGAGATGCTGAAAAGTGTAGAAGAGGATCAGACTCGCACCTTAACAACGTTTTTGGAGTCAATCTCTGGTAACACAGTCTGGTGACGCTGTCAGAAGACATTGTTCAAACGGAGCTAAGTGAGTCAGTCAGCTGCAAAGTGCGACAACACTAACACCCTGTCACTTAAACGACGAGGAAGAGCCATCTGAAGAGCGGACGGATAAACCTGCAGGTCATCTTCTTTTAAAGCACCTGCAATCAGGCTTCGTTTTCCCTGTTGGCTTTCCTTGACTCACACTGATAGTCATATGTAACCAAACAAACATTTATGAGGAAATTCCCATGTCCACTATTATCGAATATAAAACCATTATAAGGTTACAGTTTGCAATCCTTATGTTGACAGTGTTACAAATTAAAATTCCTTATTTTAATATTTAGTAGGGTATTATTATTATATTATTATTATTATTAAATATACATAGATTATTATTATTATTATATAAAATATATATTATTACAAAAATACATTTGTAACTGTTTACATTTTGCAGTAATTTGCATTAGAATATAGCTATTCACATTCCTGGTGAAAACGCTGTCAAAAAGAGCTTGCTGCAACATAGCCCTGGCTGATCTCTTATATCCTGCTGCCACCCGCTGGCCGTTTTTGCAATAACTACAAGCATATATCCAGGGAAATACCTATATTGTACAACTGCTTTTTTATTTTTAAATAAATAATAAATACACTACTTAGCATCCACCTGTGTTTGTGTATTTCCCTCCCTGACGCTACCTGGCTAACCTTGCTTTTTCTTTGTGGCGAGCAACGAGGTCAGACACTTGACACCAATTAACGGCGCAGTACATAATTTACATCCTCATCATAATGTGAGCTGAACCGAAAGGACTAACACGAAACAACAGGTCCTGTCTGAGTCAGTCACCGTGTAAGACTCTGCAGTACAACAACACTGCAGGCCATTACATTTACTTAGTGTTCAAACCACATATAAATCGTTATTCATGCCCTGTTATTCATGATGGCTGTGAGGCTGCAATAATGGGACCACCCAGCAACGCTGACAGCGTGACCACGAGCATTTAGCAGGGAAATACCCTCCGTTCTGGAACAGCGGCTCGCACAAATGTTGTGATATGAGGAACAAAGACGACAAAAGCGACACGTGGCTGTAAATGTGAATGAAATGTTGTTACCTGATGACCCTCGGCTCTTCTTGCCAACTGTCAGCGAGAGGGGTGAAAAAAAAAAAAAAAAGAGAGGGAGAAGAGAACAGAAATTTGAGTACTTGATCAAACATGCAGAATTTAAAAAACAAAACAAAAACAGGTGACATTATTTGCTTTTCTTATTGGTCGCAAGAATGTAAACTGGAACAAGGCGGCCATTTTGCCACTTACCGTCGACTGTAAATGACACCAACAGTTGCTCAGGACTCAGGTAACGACCAATCATGGCTCAACTTGCGAACGTGGCCAGACACAGAAAAAAGGTGAGCTGTGATTGGTCGTTACCTGAGCCCCCAGCAACTGTGATGTCATTTTCAGTCGACAGTAAGTGGCAAAATGACCGCCCCCCAAGATGGGGGGGGGGGGGGGGGGGGGGGAAATCAGGTGTTTTCTTTGATGATTATTTCCTATTACACAAACGCCATATAACTCAGAATGTCGTGTGGGCGCACAGAACATATTGTAAAGAAAATTGTTGGCTTGACTTCCTCTTTAAAAAAAAAATAAAAAATGAAAACACTAATCCATGCCATCTCTGACTTAAACAGAATCTTCCATTCTTCTGAACTTTCTACAAGATGTTGGAGGGTGCCTGTGAGAATTCTTGCTGTTTGATTGGCTCAAGGTCAGGATTCTGTGCAAGTTCTTTCCCACCCAACTCATTCATGCATGGTTTTGTGCAAAAGGAATAGAAAATACTCTTGATATGAAGAAAAATTTAAAAGTCAGGGGCGAATTGAGCCACTGAGAATGAGAGTGGGCGAGGACAGTTTTTGGTATTTTTAAATGAACTCATTCACTCCCAGCCATTTTCACAGAAGCAGTCCCGTTCGCTCCCGCCTGTTTTACTGGATTTTGACTGATTTTGCAAGGCCCACAGAATATTGTGTTCCATTGCTATAAAAGCATGGAATCTATCAAAAGAAAGATGAAAGTCTCTTCTTTCACCAGGAAAAAAAAAAAGTATGTTCCTACCTGTTTGTTTTGCAGCAATTAGCATTAGAAGAGAGCTAAGTTTCATCGGTTTTCACAAATCTATTTAAAATTGTAAGTAATTGAGCTTTTTTTCTACATGGCCCTGGTTGATCTCCTTTGCTCTGCTGCCACCTGCTGGCCGTTTGTGTAATAACTACCATTTCTGCAACTGTTCTTTGCAGTTGAGAGGCTGCATCAAAGTCTTATGTATGCTCTAGCATAAAAAAACAAAACAAAAAAAACGTATAAATACGTCTTTGGGACACTTAAAAAAAACAACGGATTTACACGTTATTGGGAGCAAATGAGTTAAAACCGTATTTACACGTTTTTGGGTTTGAATAAGTCAAGTGCAGAAAAGAAATGAGAGAAAAGACATTGATTTAGCCTTTAGCTGGTATGAGTGAATGCTAATTTATCATCTTTGAGGAAATATTGACAGATTTGACAAATGTTTGGACCACACTGTGCTAAATTTTCACTTTTTTCAATGTTTACTTTTTGATATGCTTTAAAAATCCTTGTGCACATGTGTTCCTTTCACCAAGGCTGGATTACAAGAAAGAACAAGCTACATTTTGACAAAAAAAAAAAAAAAAAAAAAAAAAAAAAAGCATATGCTTGAAAGCACCATTAAAAAGAGGCTATGGTCGCTCAGCCAAAAAAAAATGTAAAAGAAAAGACATTACTGAAAAAGATGTAATTCCACAAGAAGGCTGGTGCTAAACCAGCCTCATGTCTGCGGGCTTTGTGTGACCATGTGCACACAGCAAGTCGATCGTACAGCTTGAGAAAATGAAGGCATTGGCATTTTGTTGGCCGGAAATCAGCTTTGGCTCCGCATCTATCAATACAGCAGCTTATTCATGCTTCTATTTTCATGCACTCAGCGCTTGCATATTCCGAGTGCGTGCGTGCCTCGCGACTGTTGGGTGGACATTGTGCAACAGGCCCCGTAAATTAGATTCCGATGAATCACATCGCCATCGACTTAGCGTTTGCTCGGTGGCGATACACACAAGAACACACGAGCACAAACCAACTGCGCCAACGCGCTGACGAGCAAAGCAAAAGCACGCGAGCTCAAAACAAAAGGTAAAGCGGGACAGATTAACGGAGGAGTTAACACTGCAGGCAGACATCAGATATCAGAGTTGATGTCATCATAAAAAAAAGACCAATTATAGTAAAACAATGACATCAACAAAGCAAAAGACTTTCTGATTTTTTTTTTTAAACAAGTCTTGTATTAAAGCTGCTCTCTGTAACAATTTGGCCACAAAATATCTTTACAATAGACTTTTTATCTGACCATTTATGACTGAAACATCTAATAAGTAGTTATTCACAATAGCTACTCCTGCACACATCTGGCCAATAGTTTTCAGACCGGATTCGGCTTCGAATTTGCTGCCCTTGGTCTGCAGATGTGAGGTCATGCTCGCGTATGTGAAGAAGGAAGTGTGCAGTTTCATTTTTCAGCCACAGGTGCCAGTAGCGGTTTCAAATGGAATTTTCTGTGTTGAGTAGCTTTAAAGTAACAGAATACAACAGTTAGTCCCAACCAAGCAATTTGATTGGACAAGTTATTTGTTCATTTTTGTCAATGTGGACACTGACATGTTAGCTAGTTAGTATGTCACGCTAACAGCTACCACCAATGTTGCTGTTATTTGTGTTGGCTGAGCTGAATAACGTGTATGAGAATTTATTGTCTGTTATTATTGTTAACAATGGGCAGTTATGAAAGAATTTTCCATAACATTTGATACATAGTGATCATTAATCATGATTATGATACTATAGCACTCAATCAACATGGCTGAGAAGTTGTTGTCATTCCATACACAGTCCGGCTTTCATGGACAACAGCAGGGAGAAAAAAGAAAAAAAAATCTATTGGCTGTATGCAAGATAGCATTGGTCAGCCATCGACCACTTTGATTGGCTATAAGCTTGTAAATCAGTGGATGACATAGAAGTAAACTTTGAGATGGTGTACAAAAGTTAAAAATGGAAAAATATTAAGAAGCGCCCAACAAAAAGGCATTATCTAGTACAATAGACAGACCTGCACAGTTGTACACATATATTCCTAATATTTTGGCGGGGCCTAGAGAAGAGCGAACACTAAACACTAGCAAATGACAACGTCAATCAAAAGTAAACAACAAATCCATATTGTGTAGAGGCGGACTTTTTAATCGAGCTCATTAGACAATGTGGCATATATAAAAATTAGCCCACATATTATGTTAATGGTTCACTTCAACGCTGAGACATTTGATCACCGTGTTCGCAGGTGGTAGATCACAAACATTTCCAGATGTAAACAATAATGTTACACTTGCCGTCTGTTGTTCTCCAGAGCGAACTCGCCAACGCACACGCGCACACTAAAACACACCCATGCTTTGGTTAGGAGCAATTCCATTCTGTCTGTCTGCATATTCAAGGGATGTGTCACACTAAGTTTTCTTCAGTTTGGGGGACAGAGGGACGACAATTCACCCAACTCCCCCAAAAACTCCACTGTCCAATTCCAACTGTTTTGTTGCCTTTCCCGTGTCGTACAAGTTTTTAAATTTAAATGCAGTTTGATCCCATGTGAAAATATTTGTGGCCCCGGGTGTGATTTGTATTCATGAATTCAGCGTCGTGCGCTGAGCTGCCCGCAGGACCCGCAAACAAGCAGGTCACAAGCATGTGCTCGTGGTTTGTGTATGTGTGTGTCAAGGTTGTTATGTTTGTCATGTCTTATTGTGTTGACCCGAGTCCCTGCGGTGAGTCACCTATTAGCGGAGGTGACTTTATAACCCCTCTGGACACACACTCGAATACGCCCACGCACCAGGCAGACGTCCTTTGACCTTGGTGGCAGCCTCGCTTAGTCACAAATTTTTCTAGCGAGACATTTGGGACTTTTCTTGCTCCCTGGTGTCTCCAACCTCCAAAAAAAAAAAACTCGCACTCCAATTTACACTGTCAATCTCGCCGTACCCCCAACCCTTCTTCTCATCCTCCTCTTCTCTAGTCACATTTGAAATTCATATCAAGCGGCATACAGACGTACAGTAACACGTTGGTTTCCAGTGCAGACAAATTCATAGAGGTCCGCACACAGACACACATGTGCCGTCGAGGACGCAACAACACACTGGTAAAATAATAGGCTGGCAGCCGTTTCTGACCTCGGACCCCACGGTAATTCCTGTAGGACTTATATTCTTACAGAGGTCTCGCTTTGAAACACCAACCAGTGAACAGCCGAGATGCTATGCACAATGTAGCTATAAAAGCACCGAGTGGGTTTACAATTTGAAAATGTACTTTAAAAAAAACAAAAAAAAAACAACACAGATCCTCTTTCCCATCTGCGTCTGCCCCGAAAGCATTGACTCCTGCAAGTAAGGTTGCAGCTACCTATCCGTCGGCCGCTCGGACACTGCCAACGCTTGACCTTTCCAATTTTCCATGTCAATCATGCCCGTGAGCACGGAAAACACACAGACAAAAAAATAAAATAATCCAGTCTCCTGTACATGCAGTATATGCGGCTGTCAATCACACGTGTGCAGAATCCAAAACGTCAAAGAAGACTTTGACCTTCAGTTTCCTCCTCATCAGTATCATCAAAGCTTGTTTTCACACTCGGGATCTAATGCTCGGCACTTGTTTTGTGTAATTAGCGCTTGTGACATGAAGAGATTTGGAAAAATAAACACACGCGTCAGATTACAAAAACAGGCAGAAGCCTTTTGGATTTAAGAGAACTTAACGTCTTTGACAACCAATAATAGGTCACTTGTCTCGATACAACTTTTGCTCAAAGCATTAATTGTAGATTGTACATAGAATTGTAATGTACTTCTTTATAGACTTGATGAAGCAGCATGTTGCTCATTCCGTAATCGTTAGTAAGTGTAATTTATGGTTCGCTGTACTCCGCCTACTTCCCAAAGACAGCTAGGATGGGCTCCAGCATTCCCACCACCCTTGAGAGGATGATTTGGACTTCTGTTAACTTTATCCAGTACTTTTAAAAGCTTCTAAGTAACTATGTATCAATAAATAAAGTTGGGTGTAATCAAACCATTCAAGTTGTGGAAAACTAACTTTTGAGTTGATCGACTTAAAAAAACAAAAAAAAAACAAAAAAAAAAACAAGAATCAACCGATTACCTCACTCTATGTTAGTTCTGCTAACTTATTCGGGTTAACAATGTTGGTGATCTCACGTTTTCCCTCCTCGTTTTGGAAGTCAGGTGCTCCTCATTCCTCCCAGTGCACTGCACAACCAACAAACTGATGAAATCGCCTACCTTAGTAAAATCTAGAAATTGCAAATCTCACAGCAAAAGTTTCTGACAATGCCATGACATCATTGCTTTTCTGTCCAAGTTTCCGCCAAGACAAGTCCCAGCACGACAATGCGCTAGGACTCAGATAAATCGTGAACAAGGCTGATTCAATCTCTGAATGCGCTCTAATCGGACAAGCTGCTGCTATTTCTACTGTGAACGATTGCTTTCCGGGCATCACAGGATGTGTACAATGGCATACGATTGAAGGAATGACTCAGGCACCAAATATAGAGAGCAGCGACGGTTGGATCTGCCTTTGGTTCCTGAAATCCAGGTTGCATCACATGTTGCCAGATTTATACGGCAGTCTTATTTGACTCGAAATATTCTTATTTTAAAGTCAAACTGAGTTGAACATATCTGGTGTAAGACCTGATAATTACATGTATGCTGCCATATTTGAATAACTTTACAAACTGAGTAGTAGCAGCCTTTGAAACGGCCCAGCCTTCACGCTGCGTTATTCCGGCCTTCAAATGTAGCCTTTGACGGACACAGCATGTGAGTGTATTGATTGCGTGGAGATGTGATCTTTTCCAATTCTTAAAAGATAAACATAACAAATGAGTGTTTACATTCAGAATACAGCTGGGATAAAAGTCAGTCAATCTAATGCTTGAAAATGGCGTCGCTGACACACAGTAGTGAAGTCTGTAGATCAGGAGGTATTTTCACAGTCTTACCTGACGACCAGCAATTCAAATTTGTCCTCTGTAGTGGACCTTTTTAAACCTGAATATCTCCTACCCAGTGCATACTTACTTCTTAATTACATAATTAACTCCTTTTGTGCTCTATAGAGGACATTCAGAGCTTTCCAATGATACCAAATGTGTAGGGGTGGGGCTTTGCTACTTTTGATTGCATCATAAAAGAAAATGTATAACACTTTTATTAAACAAATTTAGGCTTTAAATGTTGTTAGCATGTGTTCTATAAGACTCTTAAGAACACGTTAAAGTACTGTTTGAATTATTTTAACTGTATTTGAGCCTAGCATTTAAGTTTTTAAAAATGTCCTCTATAGTGGACACATCATAGCTTAAAAATAAAAACATATTTATTTATTTTATTTTTTTTTCAAAAATGTCTCTTGCAGTATTCCAGTTACTTCACAAAGATTGGGGAATATCAAAATAAACATGATTGGACAAATTTTTTTTCCTGGTAGTCAGTAGGATATGGGGAAAAAAGAAAAAGGATTTTGGAGCTACTAGTCCCTCTCCTGTGGATCTCTAAAACCATTAGTAGAAATTAATATTTTTTTTACATTTGTATTTTATTTTTTAGATACAAAATTCTTTAAACTAATTAATGATTATATACAAATGAATAATTAAATATTCCAAAAATGTCAAGAGTCCCAATTTTTAAGTTGTAAAAAAAAAAGCGATAAAAGATGAAAAAGTTAAAGAAAATTACCTAAAATGACCAAAGGAAGAGGAAAAGCAGAAAATTACTCTAAAATGTCCATAAAATTGCCAACAACATCAGAGAATTGAATACAAAAAGGCAGAAAAGAAAATGTTCAAGTAACCATAAAATGTCCAGAAACAAAAGAAGAAATCCCGCCGACATTTACCATAAAATGTTCACAAAATTGCAAAACTTTTTTGAAAAATTATAGTAAAAAAAAAAAAAAAGTCAGAAAAATGACAAAAATAGCCATAAAACATCCCAAAAAAGGAAGAGAGGCATAAAGTTACTACATAAATAAGAATATGTTCATAAAACTACCAAAAAAATGTCAGAAATTGACAGAAAGACAGAATAGGCTAACCTTGCTCTCGCAAGATGAATTCTCGCGGTATTTATGAGTTCACAAACTCCGGAGAATACATCTTGTACCGCTCCCGCAGATAACCGCCGTTCGTTCGGACCAATCACAGAGCGACATTATGTTTGGGGGCAGAATATGCAACTGTGACATAACCAGGAAGCCAGCGCCGACGCCGGGGCTAACAAACAAACCCAACATGGACGAATGGACGCTGCAATTAATTCTGTTCTTGCAGAATTACTCACCGTTTCCTTGTTGAATGTGGAACAGCGCTTCGTGCATTTCTAGCTGGTAAGATGTTCGTGCTTTTCCCCCCTTCGACAAGAACGAACACAAAAGTTTCATCCGTAGCCGTGATTGGTTAAAACAAACGTGCAGAATGTCGCATCGTCCAATCAGCTCGAATTATTGTCCAGAATGTCCCGCCTTTCTCGACAAAATTACTGTGTTGCTATTGCCAGGTGAAGAAAAAGTCTAAAAATGTTTGAAAAATGAAGTATGAAAAATAACAACAACAAAAAAAATCAAAAAATGGAAGATGGAAGGTTGAAGAAAATTAATCTCAAAGTATTGGATACTCGATACTTTTCTGTTATGGTGCAGCTCAAATTACCTCTTGGGCCCTCCGTACATGAAACTAACACTAACACACTGTTTCGTTCATCACAATGTTCAAATGTTTTGCAGCTCCAGACAGATTTTTGGTTATTTATTTGGCCTAAAATGGCTCTTTTAACAGTAAAGGTTTCTGACTCCTGCCCCGTAATGTATTCAGCATTTCCATTCATTTAGCAACTTCTGGCGAGCCAAATGTGAAAGCTCAGCGTTGCTCTGGAGGCTCTACCTAGCGGCGAAACACCAGATGGAGGCACGGCGGCAACAGAGACCATCCGTCCTCATCTAATCAGGTGCTTCTTCTCCTTATTTTCCCCTCCAGAAAGTGGCGAGGTAATCCTTGGCATACATCACGCTCCTTCATTGTCTCGCCTCCTTTGTCTTTATGTCTCGGGCGCTCTTTATCGCCTCATTCTTGTCCGGTAGACGCGAGCAAGTGAGCACAGCAGACCCTCGGCACAAGTAAATGTGTTGGCATGTGAGAGGATATTGAATTTCAAGTGTCCCCTTAAGGAAGGAGAGATATTCCGGCTTAGTGTTCATGACTCCTTGCGTATGCCCTCCACTTTTTTTTGGCACTGTCCGTTCAGACACGGCTGGCTGGCATAGTCGAGGCCAACGTGGCATTGGAACCGCTTTGAGTCCTTGGGTGCTGTGTGGCAAGCAGACGGCGACGCATTTTAATTATTCCCGCTAACAATGATGGCGAAGGGAAATGTGGCATTGTTACCTCCGCAGCAAACCAAGAATGAAAACAAAGAAAATCGAGCTGCGAGCGGCGATGGACCTCGTTGTTCATTTGTGAATCCTCAAAATTTGACACCGTGCTCTGCCCTCATTACATGGCGTAGGCAAAACAACTTTCACAATTTAGATCTGTCTTCTATACTTGCTTCCTTTCTTGTGTGCATGCGTGCGTGCGCGTGAGTTTGTGCTCATTAATTCACCTGAAGCCTGTTAAAAAAATCCCATACCCTTCGCCTTAACTGAATACTTCAGAGTCGCAAAGTCGTCAAGAGACCAGGGGATGGATCAGAGAAAAGAAAGTTGAAACAAAGTGAAATCCAGCACCGACCAGACACCACCCACCGAGCTACAAACCAGAATTTTTTCAACAACCTCAGAAACATTTAAATTCTAACAAATTAGGGATACCTAAAGAGACCAGAGGAAAGACTAAAGAAAGGAAAGAAGGCTAAGATGGAGCAGAGTGAGATCCACAAACACCAGCTTCCACCGATTCAGAGACCAGTGAGACCAGCAAGCTCTGTCTAAATTTCAGAAGATGTCGGTGTGGTGAATCTGGCATGCATGAGAATCTCCACCAAATAGGGGAACCATCGACCTCAGCCAGACAGGGAAGCATATTTGCTTTCAATTGGTGCTCCTTAGGACAAATCCCTTTGTAGGAGTTTGGATTTTACACAAAATGTCTGCTTCAACTCTAAATGGCAGATTTCCCCTTTAATTCCGGGTATGGGTCCTTCAGACTTTTCGATGCGTCTTGTCAAGATAGGCACGTCGACCCAATTTCAGGGCAATCAGTGAAACGCATGTCATGTTATTATTCCTATTGAATGAGCTGTTTGGGTGGGATGGGGGTGGAGGCACGTTTGTGACCCCTAAAATACGTACATTTTCACCAGGATCCAAAGCAAAAATTGCCGAGTTTTCGGGCATGTCTTGTCGAGTCTGTTCCTCGAAATAATAATTCCAAGAGCGCCCTTCACCGCCTTGCTGCTCGGGCCCAAAAAAACGGATGATATGGTAAACTATGCCTGTTTATGTATTATTAATATATCAGGAATGAATAAATATGTAGATGGGGAAATGAAAAATTAATACAGATGATGTAATACAACGGAAAGACAGAAATAGAAGCAAGTAGGGAATGCTGCTCATAACCCCAAAAATTGAGGAAGTAAAATTGACGTGTAGCCTTTTATCACTCTAGGAACCATTTTTGGAACTACATGCCACCATGAAAGAAATTTCAAATGAATATATTGAAAGGTACATAGCAGGTCCTCTGTCTCGAATGTGCCAAATTTGCATCCAAGTCAGAATGTGATGACATGTAGTCTCACAGTAACTGTTTGATTTGCATTTCGATACATGTGGTGCAATATGATTCAAGTACGGTTCATTTTTACGTGGAACGGTTCATTTCCGTGGGATTATCATTTGAACGAATGTTCCCGAATGGTTCTAATTTCACTCTTAAGGGTAAATGTATCATTGTTATACTGAAAATATGTTAACGATTCAATTTTGAAGGAAAGAAGTGACTAAATAATTTGGATTGAAATTTGTATTCAATGAGCACCAAGCTTTTAAATTCATGAATACAACTTGATATTGACTTGGTAGTTGTAATATTTGCAGACACACAAACTATTTTTCCACTGTTATAATAAGAAGTCAGACAGTTTGTGCTTTTGAATAAAATCCTGATTGCTTATAATGTTTATTTTCTCTGCTCATCTCCCTTGCAAGGTTATTAGTCCAACATCCGGGTACATAATCATCCTCTATTGAACACATCTGCTAATAATTCTCTGAAAAACAGGGAGTGTTTCACTCAGAAAATTAGAAACATTTATGTTGTCTATGTGTGAATAATCTCTGATATAAATTCAATAGAGACTTTTTTTTTTTTATTCTAATAAATCATCACTAATTTTTCCAGCTCTCCTATCCAGGTTGACTTTTTTTTTTTTTAAATAATGTCATTGTGATTTTTGTTCCTTAATATTGCAATTGCAATTTAATATGTGATCATTTTTTCAAGGTCCTCTTATCATGTATTTTCTTTTCTTTCTTTTTTTTAAAACAGAAGTAATGAATTCATCCGCATTATAATAAAAGGTATCATATTTATCAGACATGAAAGTTTTGATTTTCTAAGCTAGGCTTTTCTGAAATAAAAGCAAATGAATCATGAATGAATATGAAAGAGAGTTCTACTTCAAATAGAGTTGTGAACTTACTGAACTATTTGTTACGTATTAATCACAATTAATAGTTGGTTGGCCTACTATGTGTTGACATTGGAACCCATGACCCCTGAACGGTGGGGCAGACGTGCTAACCGAGTTGCCAACAAAGTGTCCGCCCGATGCTAACTCCCTTCCAAGCACTTTGCACACTTGCTGACTCACAAGTGAAGCGCACGTGTTTGTGTGTCTTTTTTGTCGGTGTTTATATGTAACGTGATCGCTCATCTCGCCCCAGTCCCCCGGCAGGAACAGTTGGGGTCCGCTTCTGATTAATGGCCTAATTGATTAAGTGGCTCGGAGATTGATTGTTTGGGTCTGGCCGTAACAGATTCATTAGAGCGGCAATAGATCAGTGTGATCTGGCTGCAGCTGTTGCGCCTGGCTTGGGCAGCCTGGTAATGGCCGTCATCTGTCTGCGGCTCACACTATGGCCACATACATACAAAACGCACGTGCAAACACACGCACGCTTCCGCCGCATGAGATACGCTGTGGGTTTTTATGCCAGCATACACAGAGGTAAGCAACAGAGACTATATTTGGATTAAAGGCCCCGTTGATCTATTCCTGTTTTCAGAATCCCCTTTCAATATTCATTTCACACTCCGCCTCTCTTTCTTCTCATTTTTGTCCTCAAACTAGTCACACTTTTTGCACCAGCTCGCCACTTTTTCTTGAACTTTGCCTCCTACACCTTTCCTGTCTCCTCCATTCCTTTTCCTCGATCTTAATTATGTATATATATTTTTTAGACTTTTGTGTTGTTTTTCAGTGAAACAATGCTTAAAGTGATGCAGTATAATTGATAGGGATGTAACGATAAGGGCAATATCGTGATATTAAAACTGCCACAATATCGTCGTCGTCATGTCACAATATTTAAAAGGACCACACCTGTTAAAAAAGTCAGGTTGATTTCCATTTGTGCAGTTCTAGCACCCTTTAGTGGCTAGTTTATTAGTGCAATTTAATTTTCATTAGGGATGTTTTGGCCTTCTATGTTTAAAATTATGCTAACTGTCAGATAAAGGGGAATCTAATTTGCTTGTGAAGTGATCAATGTGTACTTGCATTAGCAAGTAAGTGTCTCAATATTGTTATTAGAGATTGTATGTGGTTTAGAAGCATTGCTCTTATGTACAAAAGCACAATATTGTGTTTTCACGACCAGACCGGGCTAAACCTGGCTGTGAAATTATATACAGTGATGTACTGTATATCTACTTTTGCTATACTGTGTGTATATATATATATATATATATATATATATATATATATATATATATGTCCTTTTTTCCTCTCTTTCCTGAACTCTGCATGGACTTGACTATTTCCCCTTCCTCAGCACCTCATTATCTCCTGTTCCACCCTTCCTTTAGGTTTCTTTTCTTCCTATACAGCGTCACACTCGCTTTGACATGCAGCCTCATCATTCACTGGCGCGTCTGCCTCCCTTTTTCTGTTGCGACAAATGAGCATCTGCCGACCGGCCCGAAACCCTCATCTAACCTGTTACGCAGTGCACACGAGTGGAAGCAGCGGCGCGCAGAGACGGGATGGTGAATTTGCATGCATAATAATATTTCATTTGTATTCTGGATACTCTGGAAGTGTTTATGAAAGGAGCTGGTTATACAAGCAGAACACGGTGCTACAAGAGAGGCTCTGAACATTGCAATCCTGTCTGGCTGCTTATTTTGAATGAGTCTGACTATGACCTCCACTAAGTGCAGGAACGTGAAGTTGGAGATGTATTGGAATCTATTTGCTTCCTATTTTTTTTTTTTTTTTTTTGCTTTTCAATCACCACAAAGTGTCTTCCTATGATTTTATTTTTATTTTTTTTTACACTTTGATTCGGGGAATTTAATTTGTATTCTTACCATTTCATCAGAATGTCACTTTCCCCCACACCAGATACAATAACACACAACATCAAACCGGTAACATTTCATTTAGTTAGTGAGCTGGGTATGGCTTTGGGCAGTGACGGGAGGGCGGAGTGAAATGAGGCTACATTCAAATCTTGCTAGCAGCTTCAAGACTACGTACAACTACTATAAACTGTATAAACTGCTCGTCTCCTTACTGGTGCCCGTAAGAGGGAACACAATACCCCTATCCTGGCTTCTCTACACTGGCTGCCCGTGAAATTTAGAGTCCACTTTAAGATTCTTCTATTTGTTTTCAAATCTCTAAATGGTCTTGCCCCACCTTATCTCACTGAGCTCTTGCACCCCTACACACCTGCCCGGTGCCTCAGGTCAGCAGACCAGAATCAATTGGAGGTACCGAGGGCTAGAGGAGATCGAGCTTTTGCTCTTGCCAGTCTCTCCCTTTGGAACGACCTTCCACTAAATATTAGGCAATCCCCCTCTTTATCCTCTTTTAAAACACGTCTTAAAACATTTGTATTTTTGGCTTGTTTTTGGTGTTTTGTGGTATCAATTTGATGTTTAGTCTACTTATTTTTCCATTTATTTATTTATTTATTCACTCGCCTACTTCTTAATTTACTGATGTAAAATGTATTTACTTGTAAAAAAACAAAAACAAAAAAACCCTTGTATTACGCACTTCTAAATGTTTGCTTTGTTCTTGTTTTGTTACCTTATTCTTTACTGCACAACCGATATTTATGTTTATGTACAGCACTTTGTATACAGCAATGCCTGTTCTTAAAGTGCTTTATAAATAAAGTTGAGTTGAGTTGTAGATACATTTCATGAAAACTCTGCAATGTATCATGGCCGCAGTAGGTGGGTCACAATATAACGAGATGACTTTGCCCCGCCCCTTCCGCATCAGTGCCGTTCATACATGCTCAGTTCTCTTCGAAGTAACAAAGTAATGACGGTAAAACATCTGCCTCCATGTATGTGCTATCTCCAGCTGCTATCTACAACATTCATTTGCATACACACATCTACAACATAAAGACACAGATTCAGGTGGCAGGGGTGGCGGCGAGGACAGCGGCGGGGCTGTCGGCATCATTAAAACAACGAGCGACTTATCGGTGCACTTGACACCTCATCCAGCATCCCTGAGTGGCTTTCATGTGTGCTGGCGCATTCCATCTCCTTCAAGCGGCGCGAGATAATATCCGCCCGCGAACGCCCGCGTGCGCGCCCGTAAATTAGTCAGCGTCGACGGCACATCGCCTTTTTTTCGGCCGGCATCCCTCACAATAACGGCGCATTATTCCGCCCAGCAACCCCCCTCGGCAATTCCTAACGCTCTCTCGGCTGATTCAACATAGGACATTGATCCATCTGCTTCGTTTGCATATTGCCACGAGACACGTTGACGCATACAAATGACGGCGAGATGCTCGTTTCCTGTTGAGGGCGCAGCGCGCCGCCCTTGATGCGAACGGAAAGTTGAGTCAGACTTTCGCAGCTTGCTTTGCTCTCTGGCCTGTGAGCTTCGCAGCTTGTGCAAAACACTTGTTACGGGCAGCATCTGGCTTTTCCTGTTTGTCGAGTTGCTTGCTCTCCCACTCTCTAATTACAGCCATTTTCCTTCAAATGATTCTTGAGTGTTGGCCCGCGTGAGTGGGCGTGCGCCTACGTGACTGTCAAAACAATACACGTGGAGATCACGCCGATGATGGAAAACACATACAATGAAGTACGCACAAAGCAGTCACACTGTGAGCATATTGCTTGTCAGGCCGACATAGTGCACGGCTCACTCTCCCGTCCATCACTCCATCTCTTTGTCTGTGCGCCTGGGTTTTAATTATCGAAGCGCGGCGTGAGACAAAGACGGCAAAATGAGAGCGCTCGGGTGAGGGGGGAGTGGGTGGCGGTGGGAGGGAGGGGGGGCTTGAACGGAGGTTGGTCTGATCCGTCTGCAGCTGCAGTAGTCAATAGAATCATTTCTGACGCAAACTCTTGTGGCGGGAATTAATAGATGTACAGAGTCATTAGCCGAGCAGAGCTGTGCGGTATTAAGTATAAACCGAGCGCGGCTCTGCCAGAATAAAGAAGGGCATCTTTAATTAAGGTTTGAAAGTGAAAGTTGGCCTTGTTCACACAGAGATACTACTAAATTGCCTCTTCAGAGCAATGACACAAACTCAGGTTTTTGTCCACCTCGGCCTCTTACACAAATCGAAGTAGAACATTTTCACAAGGGTCAGTGTCACGATGAAGTGGCTTTGGTGTCCTCAACATAATCACTGTCACCATGAAAATGTAGTCAAATAATGAAACTCGGAGGTCTTTTCAGAAGCGGCAGAACATTTGCACAAAAAACAATACATGGATAGTCTCTTAAAATGTTTTTAGAGTGGAACTTCAATTTAACGTTAGAGTACCTTCAAGCCTAAAAATATCCAAAACTGAACAAAATTATTGTGTTGTGATTTTTTATTTTTTTTTGTAGCTTCCTTGAAACCTCTTTGGAAAAGTTTTAAAGCTCATCAAAACTTACCATGTTGAAGCTTGGGAAGACGATAATGATGTGCATATGGTCTTGTTCATGAGCCATGATGTTAGTGCTTCCTTTTTTTTTTTTTTTTTTTTAAAAACCTCCTTTAAGACTAGGCTAGATAAGCACTTTCACACATCCCTTCCCCCCAAAAATACTGTAACAAATATAGCATGGACATGAATAACGTCTGAGTTGTAAAAAAACAGCTTCAGATATGTATAGGTCCATATGACACTCGCAGACAATCATAATCTCAAACCCAAAAAGAGGAGTAACTGGTTGTGTTGCGCCTATTTCTTATTCTACAGCGACTGGACAGTACAGTGGAACCTCAATTTAGTTTTGGAACCAATGCACCTCTTAATCAATGGATAGAAAATAGTATCCGGTCAACTCAAAGCAGTTTGTAAAGCAACATTCAAAGTCTATCAGTTCCAGAATTGGCCACAATTCACTAAAGCGCAGCGGTGCCTTCAACAGAGAGTGGTTACATGTTTCCAGCTGGCTAGCGATTGTTAATTTCACTTCAGGTTTGTTCAAGGTTACAGAGTTTCCTAAACAGTCCTAATGGTTTCCTTAATGGTTTCCTTCCTCTTAATCTTTTTTTATTGTCACAAAGAAGTTTTCAACAGGTTAAGAATTTCCTTGCAACAATGAAGGTCATCAGCGTCACAAATGTTCGCCCCTCAGTCTGATACGGTTTTTAACTAGAACACGAAGAGCAGTCTAAAAGCGTGCCAATATGGCAGCCATGTTGGAATGGGCAACTGTCCTATCAATAATAATGTGAAGCATGTACATTAGCATAGCATCACCTTAAAAACGTCAAATCCCTGTCCTTAAAAAAAAAAAAAAAAAAAAGACTGACTGATCTTAGTCTACTTTTAGATAATGACAAAATATGTCATAAAATGTCTCCTATTGTAATATTAAACTATAATTTAACCCCAGTCCATACATTTCTACAATTACAAAGTTCAAATAATAATTTGTACTGTAATGTTAGAACAAAACCGGGTGAGTCCAAAATGGAAGCACTAATACATCATCATGTTGAACAATAAACACGTGGAGCCGCTTGTGTTACACGGTTACAATAGGTTGTGCGACTAATTAATTAAAAGTCATTAGAGCGGAATTTAATGTCACTGTTCAGCGGTCGCGTGCTCTTATCAATGTGGTAGCTGCTAAAGCGTCCAATGTGGGGCTTGTTTTGTCTTCAGGTTGTCACCCTACGAAAAACTGGAGAAAATCCACCTGGCGTCCAATCAACAGTGGGAATTATGTTGCAGTGATCACTAGCGTGCTGGGGAGCAAATGTACAGTAGATTTTCTCCCATGTCTGTGTTCTTTTGTTCAACGTAATTTGTGTTTTGGATCACAAATGTACTCATTTCATTTTTCCGACAAGAACCCATCTCTTGTGTGAGGTCATTCTTCAGCCTTCTGATTGGCTGAAATACCCATAAGGGTAGGCACATTTTTTGTTTCGGTTTTGCTAGTGATAGCTCTATAATAGCAAAGTCGTTATTTGAAAACTAAAGGTGCCTCTTAGTGAATTAGAATATTGTTGGAAAATGTATTTAAGACGTTCAATTAAAAAGGTAAAACTTCCACAGAACTGAACTTCTACTTGATGACTCTTTTTTTTATTTTTTATTTTTTTATTTGTTTTTTAGGGATGTTGAATACTACTTTTTTTCAGGCCGATACCAGTATGAGGCCTCAAATCTTGTCTCTTGACACTGGTAACGATACCAAGTACTAGTACTTTTGAAACATAAAATCTCCACCAAAAAAACAAACAAACAAACAAAAAAAATGTCGGATCATTTTAAAGGAAGACCTACCAGTATAATATATAGTATTTTTCGTTAAAATTGCATGGAATTAATGCCATTTTTTTTTATCTTCTAATGTCTAATTTCGACTGCGATTGGCTGGCAACCAGTCCAGGGTGTCCCCTGCCTACTGCCCAGAGCCAGCTGAGATAGGCGCCAGCACCCCCCGTGACCCTTGTGAGGAATAAGCGGTCAAGAAAATGGATGGATGGATGGATGTCTAATTTCGAGTCCACATGCAAGTACTGATACCTTGAAATAAAGCTGGGTATTGGCCGATACCAATACCTGGTATTGGTACTTGCCCTTCCCTAGTTTTTATTTATTTTTATTTATTTTTTTTTAGATTGCAGATGATTATATCTTAAAACTAATAGAAACCCAAACTGCCCATTTCAAAGAAATTTTAATATTACGTAAAGACAATCAAAAACAATTCTTAATAAAGAATTGGCCTTCTGTAAAGATTTTGCTGATGATGCGTTCTATATTTTTCAAATTTCTAGAGATGCGCTTAAATGCACTGGACAGTTAGACCTTGACTTACAAGCTTACTTCATTCCCTGACCAACAAAATCAATTGTCCTCATTCAAATGAATTGAAATTATATTAATCGGTTCCAGCCCCTAAAAAAATACGATGATACTCTTGTTCCATGGAAGACAAAAGCACTGTCATGTATAAAAAAACAAAAACAAAAACATGATATTTAGTACCCAATCCATGTACTGTATGTGTGCACGTTCAGACATGCACACGCCGTGACATGACACTCCACGTGCCACAACAATCATACTCTGTTCAGGGACAGTAAAATACGTCCAATTAGATGCGCCGCAGAACAACTGGGATGGGACCTGGAGCAAACACACCCCGACACACGCAGGCGTGCGCGCAGACAGACACACACAAACACGGAAAGAGCAGCGGCAGGCTCTCATTTAAGATTCAGTGATGTGGAACGGAAACATCTGGTCGAGGTGGGGATTAGGGACGGAAACAAATGGCATATTGGCACACAAACACAACAACAAATATTGTCAGCGGGCACGCACACATACACGTGCGTACGTTAAACAATTATAACATTCTTCCAAATCATTCTGTGACTATGAAAGAAACCTCCATTAGCAACAATTTTACTGTGTCACATACTGTATATTGTAATGGTTAAAATTCTAATTTGTTCCAGCAAAAAAAACAAAAAAACAAAAAAAAACCTGACAAGGTCCGCTCAGCTGTTTCTAAAGAAAATATGACTGATTACTGTTAGATTTAATGTCTAAATTGTTGCTGCACCAATTGTATCTGTTTATGTTTTAGCATTAGCATCAGGCTAATAGATAAAGCTACAATACATGTTTTGGTAACACTTTATAATAACTATCCATTATAATTAGTTAATAGACCATTAGTAAACTGTTAATTAATGTTGTTAATGACTTGGAAATAACTGTTTTTCTTCCAAAAAAGTTTTTCTTACAAAAACATTTCTCTTACGAAAAAGTTTTTCTTACAAAAAGTTTTACTTACAAAAAAGTTTTTCTTCCAAAAAAAAAGTTTTTTATTTTTTATTTTATTGATTTATTGATTTATTGATTTATTTATATTACAAAAAAGGTTGTGTGTTTTTTTTGCGAAAAAGTTTTTCTTACTAAATTTTTCTTACAAAGGTTTTTCTTACAAAAATGTGTTTTTAAAAATATTGTATTTATTTATCTATTTATTTATTTAGTTTTACAAAAAAAGGTTGTTGTTTTTTGTTGTTGTTGTTTTTTTGGCGAAAAAATTTTTCTTACCAAAAAAAAGTTTCTCTACATTTTTTTTTACAAGTTTTTTTTTTTTGAGAAAAAGTTTTTCTTACAAAAAAAAGTTTTTCTAAAGTTGCAACTACTCCACATTTACCAACATGTAATAAATAATGAAGAGTGGCAACTTATTAGAATAACGTCCCAATAACCTATACAAACTAAAGTAATACTTAACAAGTCATTAGTAAGTAATTTACTAATAGCTTGTTAACGATGTATTACTAATTTATAAATGTATTTGTGAATGATTAATATACAGTTAACAAGTCATTTAGAGCTCAATAACAGTTTATTAATGACATTTTTATTATTTATAGACCTCATTATAAAACCTTAAACAGTTAAGTCATTAACAACTCATTAATTAACAGTTTACTAATGGTCTATTAACTAGTTATCACGGATAGTTAGAAAGTGTTACCCATGTTTGTTTTAAAACGTGTAATTCTCCTAGTTTTTTGTTTAATTATACAGCAAACTTCAACTGGGAGTGGCGTGAAACCGCTATAATTTTTTGAAGAATTATACACTATTTGGGGGAGGTTATGCCGACTGAGGTCAGACAGCAGCCTAGCATGACCGAACAAGACACACAGAGTCACTTCTGGGCAAAGAAGGAGAATATAGAGGAAGAATAGAAGGAGATGGGGGGTGAGTTGTGTAGGGGGATGCGGTTGGCTGACTGCAGATGTAATCAAACCCTGACGGACTTTCCTCCAATCACTGCTGTGATATAATTAAACTCACATACTCTCCCTAACACTTACTGTGATGATTGTTATGCGACAATATAAGGTTATTTTGCCACTCACTTTTTGCTATCTTGCAGTCAATCAGCTCTATTTTAGTCTATCTCATCATCTGCTCTGGGACGGCTTTGTCATTCAGTAGCATTGCTCGAGAGAAAAAAAAAAAAAAAAGCCTAACAAGCATATCTGTTCTGTCTTCAGAATAATCCAAATCCTTACAGCGCATCGGAATGACTTGGAAGAGAAATGATTTGACATCCAGATGCTCATATGCAACATTATACAATGCTGTGCAGAAATTTGAGGTTAACTTTCTTGTTTTAATGATCTTTTTTTTCCCACAACAATGTGACATAATAAAGCAGTCAAAAGTAGGACAGATTCAAGCTTTGGCAATGACTTAAGTTTGCAAAAAGCAGGCTGTAACTTTACAGTGTTGTGCTTGGTTTTCTTTAGTTTTTTAAAAAGCTTTTTTTTGTAGCTTATAGCTTAGTGACAAGTGTGGGGAAAAAAAACCTTCAAAAGTCAGGCATCTTGAATGTTTTTGCATCAATACAATCCCTTTTTCTAAATTACCTTGTTACACTGTTGCAAACTTTAGGGAAATTAGATAATGGAGTGCTTCTGTGTATATACAGTGGATAGACTCATGCTCGAATGGAAAAATAAAATAAAATATAATAAATATTAATAATAACCTATAAGAGACATTTATTTTTCTTTCTAGCATTCAATGGACAGTTTTGTGCTAACGCTGACTACTATTTGGAACTTCTCCTCATACCCTCCACCTCGAAGGTCGCCAGTTCCAGCTGAAGAAAAACAGTCCCAAAACCTGATGCTGCCACAACCACGCTTCACTATCTGGTAATGCGCAGCTTTTTGTCTGTGCCAAACAGATATTACCTTGTGGAGTTATGACCAAAAGGTTCAACCTTGGTTTCATTATTCTCTATTACATTTTTTCAGCCATTTGTTTGGGAGATTTCAAGTGTGTTTTGAACAGTCGCAGCCCAGTTATAAAAGGCTGATCAATTCGGGTTTTTTTTTGTTTTTTTTTACTGTAAACATACCCTCACAACATGAATGGAAGCTAAAGCTGAGATAGCATTTAAAGTACCATAATAATTGTCTCAGCACTCATTCCCGGGTTCTGCCACGAGCTCGTCTTTCTCCTGCGCCCTTACGGCGCCGTTTGATCCCCGATCTTGTGCCTACAATGCGGCCACTTCCCTCACCTCGTCGGCTTTCTTCCACAACCACATTCTGACCTCGTTTTCTACGGGCGTCCATGCTCACTGGTTTTCCCTTTCTCCTCGTTTCTTCACTCTCCGAAACGCTCATCCTCGTCTTTCATGGTGTCCAAAGACATGGCGGGCGCCTCGGGGCCGTTCGTCGTTGCTGTGTTTGTGCGTCTTTCATGTGCCCGCGTGCGGCTCTCTCTTTGGGGATATTTTGCTCTAATGGTCTGCAGCAGAAATCTACAAAGACCTCCGCTGCGCTGAAGTGAGGGGAAAGAAGCGCGCCGACATGAAGGCTACGCCGCCGCGCCTTTGATTGACAGGCTGAGGTGTGTTGGTGTGCCTGTGCATCAAAGAGAGATGATAGGATGAATGTGTGGACTTTAATTAATTGGACTACAGAGCCTCATCTCTTATCACTTACAGGAAAATAAAAGCCCTTAGGCAATTTGGAAGCAGCTCTGTCGTGTAAAAGACACACACATGCATACAGTACCACTCATGCATTTTCTATAGTGTCCTCATTAACCCAGCGAACATTAGGTCGGCGCACCCTGGACTGGTCATGACAACTGAATTTTGCAAGAACGCTAACAGAACTTGTACAAGGAGTGACAACAAAATTTGCATTTAATCCATCCCAGAGGAACTGCGTGGCAACCATGTAGCCGCCGGGCACCAAATTTACGATTCCACACGGCATGGAGGGGATCGGAAAAACATTTCTCTCAGTTATGACCCACTGTGCAGAGATGAAATATAAACACAGTTCTGTTTCCTGACAGCTCCATGGGTAAAACTCAGGAGTCTAGTGGAGCGAGCCTGGAGACACCGGTATTTTCAAAGCCACATGTTGGGGGCAAGGAAATGTGCCGGAAATTAACCTTGCAGAAACTTGCACCCATCCCATTTTGTGACTTCGCCACTGAGTGATACAGGTGTGATACAAGTTGTGAAAGGTTGTCTGTCTCTACATTCGGGGGTGTAATCCGCCTTTTTCTCCAAAGTCACTCTCTGGCTCCTTTTGACCCTCAACAAGATAAGCAGTACAGAAAATGGATGGATGCATATTTTACATACAGAATGCCTTAAAGCACCAATTTACCATGACTGTCATTATGGTTGGACCTTAACTCATTCACTGCCAGTCCAGGACAAAAAAAAAAAATCTTTGACGTCTAAAACCGTCTATGGCAGTGAATGTGTTAACATAAGTCTCACCTCTCTAATGAACTCTTGCTAATCGCGGGGTCAGGAAGCAAGCCTCCAATGGCAGTATTCCCTCACAATATTTTCCTATATTCATAGTTTAAACTCTAAATATACCCCAGCTATAAATATACCCCAAAACACTTGACTATCGTTTCAAATTGGTCATCAATATGTGGCCTTTTACAACGTTATAGAAAGCGCAAATGTTTGATTGAAAATCGGCAAGGGTTAATTGAACTGCCATTTTATTTATGTTTTATCATATTTTGTACTCTATATACAGTGGACATATAAAGGTCTACAACATATGCAAGGTTTTTGTGATACCAAAAAAAAAAAAAAAACAATATTCAAAACAACCACATTCAAACTTACGGTAAAAGATGTATTATTACCTCTAAAAAATAAATGTTGGTGGTTGTAGCAGTCTTTTCCTGATATTTTATTTTTGCTTTCGAACAGAAGCCTGAAAGGTTTTGGTCAAACACTGACTGCTATTTCAAACTGTTCATAATTCCTTCTATGTTGTCAAAGGCTCCATTGCCAACTGAAGAAAAACAATTCCAAAGCATGCCACTACCACCACCGTGCTTGACTGGATGTTGTTTTCATCGGACCATAACACATTTTCACAACGTTGTTACGGTCCAATGAAACTAAGTTTGAACTTTTCGGCCACGTTTTCAAAAAGTATGTTTCGCACAAACATCTGGCGAATGTTTGGCGACCATGAAGGAACCCTAACGATACATCAACATTCGCTAGAGTTGCAAACAACAACAATCGCAAAGGTTTTTTTCCCTCTGTGTAATACAGGCTTAAGACCAAGTGGAGGGAATTATGAACAGCTCAAAACAGCAGTTAAAAAGTTTTGAAATGATTTATCTTGGTCTCATTTTATTATATCACAAAAAAAAATGAACAAGAGTGTGCCACTTTTTTTTATACCCACTGTAACACTGTGTGAAAGATGATATATTTATTTTTTTGAGTGAGAATAAAAATAGTTCGAACAGTGTCCCGTTGTACATGCGGTGCCTTGGTGACAGAGGATGTTAAGTTTATGGCCGTATATTGTCTTCGGCATTAAAGCGCTGCAGGAGCTGTTTATTTTAGAGCAACGCTGTACTCTCGGTGATTATAGCGTGACCTCTCACCGTGCCGCCGAGCCGCCATCAATTGCGCCTGTTCCATCTCGAGCGCGGCTGACAGCTAACGCTTTTTTATCTTCAGCCGTCTCCAAGGCACTCGCAGGAAAAGCGGGCGGGCGCATGGAGATAATGGATCTGTCAAGTGGGCAGGTCGCGTGGCCGGTCGCACTCCGCCGTCTAACAGGCTCTGCAGATTAGGCAAATGATTTGGACTGTCCGTCACGACCGAGCGCGATTGTGACAAGCAGACTCTCTCCCTCGCACCTGTAACGGTTTACTCGTGCGCACAAAGAAAAAAAACGATGATTACTAAGTCCTCAGCAGAGGCTCTGATTTGATATTCTCACTCTGTGCCAATGACTCACTTCATTACTTCCTTTTTGTGTCTGCCTCTGATAATTTTTCTTTCCTTCTCTTCTTCTTTGCAGGGCGCAAAGTTGGAATCAAAGTAAGAAAGGGGAGAATAGGAAATAGGTGTCTAATTTATTCTGGTACATTTATCGAATTTTATTTATTTATTTATTTTGTATTTATTTTTTAAATAGGGGCTTGACAGACAGCTCTGGAAATGTGTCTTTGCCTGTTTAACAGAGGAGAGAGAAGTTGACAGTGGAAGCGCCTTCATTTGTCATGTGTGAAATGTGTCAAGAAATCACATCATGGCGCAAGTCAGAATATGTTTTTCTGCCTATCAACTTTAGAATACTTGACAAATAAATTCCTCTTTCAGCATTTTTGTTCCAATATGCACCAGTTTCCTCCGCCCCACATCTGCTTCAAAGTCAAGAGTAGTGAATAGTTCCGTATAAGCGAAGGTATAGAGTTGGACTCTACGGACCAATTTTTGACTGCAGCATTGCCAGCACCATTTTTTTTTTTTAAGTGTTGCGTCCACCTTCACCCATCCTACATGCTTTCCCCACTGCTTGCGAACTACTGGGGGAATGCTAAGCGCTAAGCTAACATGCGGCGCAAGAGGTGCAGTTGGCTAGCTGTTGCGCCTGAATACTACCCCAGCTCATCTAATTCACTAATTCCTCGTTTCATTGGAGGCAAATAATATGCACTTACAAACAAGTATTGTTATTGGAGTAGCTGTATGCGACACACAGAGCAAGAAGCGATAACAGAAGATGGCGAAGATATGCTAACCGCTAAACTAATGTGAAATGCACAGTAGAGCTGTGCAACACCAGTTTTTCATTTGACTGTTTAATATTGAAGGCCGACACAAGTGTTTTTCTTGCAAATATTTGCCGTAATTATAAATTTACTACAGTAGGTTAGTTAGTGACACCAGACACTTTACTCAGTATACCTGAGATCATTTATATAGTGAGTTTATATCCTGTCATGTAACAAATTGGGTGGTTTCAATAAAATTTCTCACTGGAAGTCAGACTGGTTCACACTTTTTACACTGAATGATATTAGCACAGACATCCTTGCATCCAATTTTATTTCTCATTACGTTTCTGAGCGTAAAAAAAAAACCCTCCCATTTCCCCAAATCTACCTTAACTCCTTTTCTCTCTCTCAATGTCAATAACTGCAGCTTGTTTTATAGCAAAGGATATCTCCAAGAGGAAAGTTTACTGTGGGAAAACACAAGCTGATAAAAAAAAAAAAGAGAGACAAACACACACACAAAAAGAGCAAACAGACATTTTACGACCCGAGACTTATCAGCAAAGTCTAACTATGCCCCTCTTACCAATTCTTAGAAAGCACCCAGGGGAACACTCCACGCTGACAGCTGTAACAAGGTGCCGTGTGCGTGTGTGTGTCAGTGCGTATATGTGACAAAGGATGCCAAAGGATACAACCCCGTAAAGAAAATCTAATTAAAAGTCTATACAGCCACAAGGGACGGAGCACTAGCAGCCTCTCTCGCTCTCGCTCGCTCTCTCCAGTGAATGTCTGAGCTGAAGGACTTGCTAGACGGCGTAGTCTATCATCTCACTCCCACAGAGATAAAGAGGGATGTTAGGGGAAACCAGAGTGATAAAATAATTCCGGGAACGTCACGAAAAGTTGGCGATCCTGCGAGGCCCATTTCATCCCGTACGTACAGTGGACCCTCGCCCCAAAAGTGGTACCATTTGGAGTTGAAGCAACATCTAGAAAGAGAGACTCAAATCTTACAAGATGCCTTTAGCAGCCCATTGTTAGCTCTTCGCACAGTTCTGAGGTTCTGGCTTTGCTTCCTCCCACATTTCAAAAATATACATGCTAGATAAATCAGCAAAAATCATCCAATTAATCGATTGGAACCTAAACATTAGACTCACCAATGGCTATTTCTTAGTTAACTTAAAGGGCAAACTGATTCAACATTTAACTCATTCACTCCCAGCCATTTTCACAGAAGCAATCCCATTCACTCCAGGCTTTTTACTGGATTTTGACTGATTTTGCAAGGCTCACAGTATATTGTGTTCTATTGCAATAAAAGCATGGAACCCATCAAAAAAAAGATTAAAGTCTCTTCTTTCATCAGGAAAAAAAAGTATGTTTCTATCTGTTTCCGTTTTGCAGCAATTAGCATTAGAAGAGAGCTAAGTTTCATCAGTTTTCACAAATCTATTTAAAATTGTAAATAATTGAGCTTTTTTTCTAGATGCCCTGGTTGATCTCCTTTGCTCTGCTGCCACCTGCTGGTCATTTGTGTAATAACTACAATTTCTGCAACCGTTCTTTGCAGTTGAGAGGCTGCATCAAAGCCATCTGTATGCTCTAGCATAAAAACAAAAACAAAAAAACGTATAAATACGTCTTTGGGACACTTTGAACATGAAAAAAAAACGTATTTATACGTTATTGGGAGCAAATGAGTTAAAAGCTAACATCTTGGACTTGTCATGATTACATTTTCGATAGTTGTAATTTTAACTCGAGATATCTGGAACAGAATTGTGGCTATGGACAATTTTGAGTCTAGAATGAACCTAACATGGATATTCTTGGAATGTGGGATGAGGGCAGAATACCCACGCAAGCATGGGGAGAACATGCAAATACCACCGAAGAAGGCTGGAGCCGAGATTTGACCCCCAAACTGTAAGGCAGACGTGCTAAACATTTAAATGACTATGCTGTTTTGTTTTGTTTTTTCCTTCTTTTTGTTTTTATAAACCAAAACGATTGAGTTCCGGCGTCCGCCAAACAAATGATACCCAATCATAACAAGCACACCGCTGAACACATTGAATGTTTCAAGGTTTTGAAGAATTGAACAAATGTTTTCTTTTTCTTTCATTTTTTTTTTCTTACCCGAGATGCTCAAATAGATAGCGGGACTGGTCACGTTATCGCCAGTCATCTCGTTCACGGCCTCCACGTGGTAACGTCCCGCATCCGCGGTGGTGGTTGCCAGGACGACCAGCCGATTATCCAAGGCGATGGCGCTGCAAGGGACACGCATAGAGGCGGTTACAAAACAAAACAAAACAAAACAAAGTAAGAGCCATTCAAAGTAAGACTCTGGAGAGGAGATAATTTGGCACTTTTGGAAATCACAAGGAGCGAAGTAAAAATGGAACAAGGATTCAGCCATCGTTTTTCCACGGCCGTTGTTATTGCGTGTTTGTCCTTCTGCTTGTCTATTGTCATCCCTTCACTGAAAACTAACTCCAATCAATGCCACAGGCAAAAGATAATCACAACAGACTTTATTTCAGAAGAGCTTCTTAAAAGCTGATTGTGGATGTATTTCACCATGTTTAAGTACGTCTCTCCGGGAAGGGGCGCCGCAAGTCAGGAAGTCGGCTTGATGGTTTATTGATGCTACTTGTGTTTTTTTTTTCCGTAAAGACAGCGACTAGAAACCCCGATATTTGCGGGGGTAAACATGAGCTCTAACGGTAAGACAAGATCAAGACGAGAAAAGGCAGAAGAAAGCAGATTAAAACATGATGAGTGCCTTATTTATTCTGTGTCTACTGTACACTGTGTTCTGAGATGTACGACCCTGAGAGACGCGCTCAGGATTTTAGGCCACATGAATAATGCATAAAGTGGGATAAGATATGCAATGTGCATGAAAGTGAATATTGTGTCTATAGACGTTTTTTTGAAGAAAAGTACATCTGTAGGCACTTGCTGGCAAGGGTTAGTGACACTGTGAGTACAACAAAAACTAACTGTTTGGCAGACTTTTCACAACACATTATGTATAATCTAAAATATTCAACCTTCGCCTGCTTGAACCGATAGCATCGCAACGTGCAACATAAGCACCGGAAGCTCATTAACAAACAATTAAAATGTAATTAAGCTATCGGGCGTCCATAAATGGAGGATTTTCTTATTTCATCAGCAAGGGATTAAAGAATTTGAGAAGAGGGTGTGAAGAGCCTGTGGCAATCCCCAGCACCTTGTGAAGGGCACTAGATAGACGGCAGAAAGCCTCCAGTGATCTCCACAGATCTCCAGACGGCACTCCGCCGAGCTGGAGCGTAGCTGTTAGGGCCGCTGTTATTACATCTCCAATACCAAGAAGTAGCAGTCCAAGTGGCCACGCGATATGTCAAAAACACTCTCGACTGCGCCTCTTTACAAGGATGAGGGAATGTTAAGAGGGAGCGATTCCTCTGAAAGCGCAGTCTCGGCTGGAAGCAGGTGAATCTATCAAAAGCTGTCCTTAAAGAACTTTCAAGCCATCTGTGTTTTCACTGTTTAAAAATAATGAAAAATAAAAGCTTAAAAATGTATGTTATAGCGGGACCATGAATGATGAAGCACGATACGCGGTCGCAATGGTTCATTGTATTGTGGTTTGGTGCAACATCAGGCTCCATCACTGATTCGGTAGAAACAAGATGATTGGAACTACTTCATCAAACAACTAATGCACGAGAAAGTCAAGTCGATGTTGTACAATGTTACCAGTTCGGTCATTGGTTTTCAAAGTAAAAACAGATGTTTGAAAATGTCTTATTTTGATTAAACTATCAGTCTTCTTTCATGAAGGACTACAGAAATGTTGATATGCTGAAATCAGAGGATTTGGACAATTTTAAAGTAAATGGCTCCAAATGATTACTCGATTATTAAAATAGTTGTTGATTAATTTGCTAATCGATTGATTTTGACAGCTCTAGTTATGGAGAGTCGTTGTAGTAGAAGGGCAGAAGAGGTCCTTCAAGCACAGACGTATATATGAACGGACTAACAATGTCGCATACTCATCGTCGGGAGAAGTTAAGCCACTGGCGGCCATCTTACGCTGCCGCGCGCTATAGACTGTATCCCACTGAGGGATGAATGTTTGCAACGCTAGCGAATGTTAATTTCGCGTCCGGGTTCATTCAAGGTCACAGCATTATATAAACATTTTCAAAACAGTCTTAACTCATTTGCTCCCAAAAACGTATAAAAAAGTTCTACTTTAAATATTGCCATGCTCCCAAAGACGTATTTATACGTTTTATATTTTTTTTCTATTCTAGTGCATACAGAAGGCTTTGATGCAGCCTCTGAACTGAAGAGAATGTTTGAAGCAATGGTAGTTACTACAAAAACGGCCAGCAGGTGGCAGCAGAGTATAAGAGATCACCCAAGGCCATGTTGCAAAATGCTCTTTTCCCCACTGTTTTAAACAGATTTGGGAATATTGATGAAACTGAGCTATATTCGAATGCTGATTGCTGCAAAACGGAAACCGATAGAAATATACTTTTTTTTTTCCTGATGAAAGAAGAGAGTCTAATCTTTCTTTTTGGTAGGTTCCATGCTTTTATAGCAATAGAACACAATATTCTGTGGGCCTTGCAAAAATCAGTTAAAATGGATGGGAGTGAATGAATTAATGGTGCTATAAATAGTCTGAATGGTCTTGTCGCTAGCAAATTTTGAACATGTTAAAAATTTTCGGGCTCTGAAGTCTGAAGACTCGTGTCAATTAGTGGAGCCTAGAGTTCAAAGCAAACTTGGTGAAACAGCATTTAGCTGTTATGCTGCATACAAATGGAATAAGCTGTCAATAAAAATGAAGTCAACCCAAATGCAATTGTTTCAGATCCAGGTTAAAAACAATGTTTTTTTTCCCCACACCTGGCCAAGCAGTATACTTAAATCACCTAGGGAGTTAATCTTTGCAGGTTTGAGCTAGAAAGTGAACCATGTTCTAATCCTCCAAAAGGGGAAGCAGAAGAGCAGCAATGAGCAGAGCGGATCTCACCCATCGTATAACAAGAGCTTTTTGACATACACTCAGACCAACACACACTCACATACAGAATGTCTCAGGTCTAATTTTATTCGGAGTGATTTCCCAGGAGGGCGTAGACAAGAGCCAAAGACTCAACACGTTGCCTGATATTCTACTTGTGCAGGCTGTTCTGTTTTAACCTCTGGCATGTTGTTTCTCGGCAAGCCACAGCACGTACGGATTCTGTAACATCACCATAAGGGGTCTGTAATGTCATTTGACGCTTCTAAGCCCATTAATTGCGCCGGTCAGCCCATTTCATTTCAACTGTTTTATTCAACAGATGCTGATTAATAGACAAGGACGGCGCTCGCTCCCTCTTGTCTGTCATGTGCAAGGCTGGCGGTTTGAAAGAATTTGGGCACATGAAGTTAATAACATTGAAAGGCAGAAGAGCTCCGCGTGAGGTTCGAAGAATGCGGCAAGGCCAATTAAGATAGAACATTGACATCTTCACATTTGTCGAGTTAAAAGAACGTGTTCATTTTCGGCGTATTTTCTCCCCCCCTTAAACCTCATTTGCATTTTTCCATTTAAATGTTCCATTTGCACGTGAAATTACCGACAATGACACGGGCTGATGTTTGCGGTGATTCGCCTTGCTCGTTTGTTTCAAACTGGGAGGTCTCAGGCTTGATTTCCCATTAAATGAACACATGGAGCACTCTTATCGGAAGAAACCCGGCAGAAAATAAATGAAATGTGCCAATGTGTGTCTGCTCCAGCAGCAGAGATTACAGCACCTCAATTTATTGGATTTAAAAAAAAATAATAATAACTAGAGCTGCGAGCAGCTATAAAGGGCCCTCGCAGCCCGGGCCACGTTGGAGTCCTTGCACGTTGGGGTACTTGCACGTTAGGGTACTGGCACGTTGGGGTACTGGCACGTTGGGGTACTGGCATATTGGAAGCAAAATTTCTTTGAAAATGGCATAATAAACGTTTACATGTAGAATATTTTTTTTGCCAGTGTGTGTCAAGCTCAACGGGTTTTGGTGATTGTTAAGACCTGCAAAAATCAGCGTCATTTTTTATTTTTAGGCAATGAGTTGCCCTGATTGATATTTTTTGTAAAAGTGTATATATACATCATCGCTCGTTGTACTCATTGCACAATGTTACTTTTATTGTCCAACGGGGCAATCAAAAATGAATAAAACAAAATGGAAACGTACATACGTTTGGATCGGTGTGAAGCCAGTGAACAATTTGAGTGGTGGAAACTAAAAGAATATTCAGAAATGACTTAGTCATCACACTTAGAATGAGTTTAAATTTTTTTGTACAAAATACCGTATGTGGGTTTTTTTTTTTTATATAAGCCTCAAGGGCTAGGTGGCGCTGTATTTATAACTGAATGTTGTCATCGAGATACCTTCAGGCCTTGATTATAAGCATACATGTCAAGTGTGGGATTTTTTTTGGAGCATGTACCGTGGAGTTATTAAGCATATCCTTCATTCACGATATTGCTTCTAATGTCCACAGAGGCTATCAAAAATAAATAAAAATATATATATGTTTGGATAAGTCTGATGCCAGTGAACATTTTGAGTGGTGGAAACTAAAAGAATATTCATAAATGACTTAGTTATCACACTCAGAATGAGTTGACATTTTTTGTACAAAATACCGTATGTGGGGTATTTTTTTTTTATGCCTCAAGGGCTAGGTGGCGCTGCATATATAACTGAATGTTGTCATAGAGATAGCTTCAGGCCTTGACGATAAACATACATGTCAAGTTTGGGATTTTTTGGAGCATGTACCGGGGAGTTATTAAGCATATCCTTTTTCAGTGCGAAACACAAATTTTGATGCCCCGCCTTCATCATATAGTATTTCGAAAGGTCAAGATTTTTCCCCCTGTCGTTGGCTCAGGACTTGACATGGTCCAGGTCAAGTCTTAACTCAGTCAGATGAAACGTGTAGGAGAAGTGGGCAAAAGTCTGCCCCCTGTGAATGTGCAAAAATTGTCAAAAATGGGACATTCAAAAATTCGTAGCTCACTTCCTGTTCATTTTAGCATATGGGTCCAAGAGACTTTTTTGTAGGTCTTGGGCTCCCTCATACACCTAAAAATATTCGTCGTTCTTGCTTAAACGTACAACCGGGGCTGCTTCGTTAAAAACTTCTAGGGGGCGCTATTGAGTCATTTTTGTAAAAATAGCACAATCAACAATAAAATATTGCTCATTTTACCAGGCCAGATGTGTGTGCCAAGTTTCATGAGTTTCTGTGCATGTTTAGACCCTCAAAACTGGCGTTATTTTCTTGGCGAACAGCGCTTAGCCACACCCACAGCAATTCGCGAAAACTCACAAACTTCGTGTTGTGACATCATGAAGGCCGAAACCCTCATCTGAGCAAATATGAGGTAGGTCCAGTTAACGTGTTTGGAGAAAAACGTAGAAGAAAATTCGTAAGAAAAAAAAATGCCACTAGGTGGCGCTATCAGTTAGATGAAATATAAGTCAGTAGATGTCTTTAGGGCTGGACTCTCATCAAATGTGTGAAATTTTGAGAAGATAGGATCATCTCGGTCAAGTTAATGCAGCTTTTATTTTCACGAAAAATCTTCAGACTTTGCGTCACCGTAGCGGCCACGCCCTTTGGCGAAAAGTTACAATATTCGGTGTGGGGCATGATCAACATCTTAAGGCCTTTCTGACCAATTTTCAAATGGATCCCTTCAACAAGCTCAGCACAGTAGCTAAAAACGTAAAGTATGACATTTATTGTAACCACTAGGTGGCGCTATATGTATAACTGAATTTTATCATATAGATGTTTTCAGGCCGTGACTATTACGTTGCCTGAGAAGTTTGAGATTTTTTGGAGCTTGAACATGGGAGTTATTAAGCATTTGCTCTTTCTGGACAAATGAAATTTTAAAGGCAATATTTGATGCCCCGCCCCCGTCATATAGTATTTCAAAAAGGCAAGATGTTTTGCCCAGTTGTTCTCTCAGGTCTTGAGATGATAAATGCCAAGTTTGAAGTCAATTGGATGAAAAATGTTTGCAAAGGGGGAAAAAGCATGACCACAGTGAATGTGCCAAAATAGGCCAAAATTGGACATAAAAAAATTCATAGCTCACTTCCTGTACATTTTAGCTACATGGTCCCAATAGACTTTTTTGTGCGTCTCGGGGTGCTACACGTGCCTGCCAATTTTTGTTGCTCTAGCTCAAACGTGCCGGGCTTGGTTTTTATTTTTCTACGCTAGGGGGCGCTATCGAGTCGCATTGTTATGACGACTTAATAATATCAAATTTTTCGCCGGGCCTGAGGAGTGTGCAAAGTTCGGTGAGTTTTCGTGAATGTTTAGGTACCCAAAATCGCGATCGTTTGCGGAGAATAAAGAAGAAGAAGAATAATAATAATAATAATAATAATAATAATTTTTACAAAAACAATAGGGACCTCGCAGCGGTCGCTGCTCGGGCCCTAATAATGGAATCCCTCTAGCTGGAAGGTGGTCGTACAGTTTCTCAGAACAACAATATGTATATAGTGGATCTTTGATTTAACGGAAGGGTTTGTCAGTCTTATTATTAGATCTACAGTAAAACAAATATTGTGTGTACATTTTCCGTAGCCTAAAGATGCCCAATATTTGGGGTGTAACCAAAAATGATTTGAATCGAACAACCGGTTTTGATTTAAAAAGATGTGAGCGCAAACTCGACTCACTCCACGCTCCTGAAGTCACTCAATAAGCTACGCCCCTTAAAGGCACATATTTGACTTTGCTACACTTCCTCTTTCATATTTCATAACATTTTATAATACAGCGCAATTTTTATTTTTTGACATTACAGTGGAACCATTTTCACCTGTAATTGAAATTGTAAATATATAATTTTAAAAACATATAACCTGTGTATTCAATACTTTTACTCATTCAAGATAGTGTCACAAGAATGTATTCGAATGGTAGTTACATATATTGTTGTTAAAATGTAAGAATGCTGCGTGCAAGGGCACATGTTGTGGAACATCCGCAACAGGTTGGCAGTGGGTCACTTGCCGGCAACTGGAATTCTTTTCAGCAAAGACATGACCTTCTTCTTTTGCAAAATAAATGTTTGACTCCATCGGTGTTCTTAATCTTGTCTCTAAGCAGATGTTCTGCTTTAGCCCTGACAACTCAAAAAAAATAATCAAAAAATCAATAAAAAGCATGATTTGGCCATTCACGTTTCTTTTGGTCAGTTGTATAGAAAATGTTGAAGAAGTTTTAACATTAAGAACCCAAGGCAATCAGAACCCTCCCAGTCTGCTCGGCAAAACTAAATTAAAAAAAAAACAAAAAACTGCCATAACACTTCCTGTCAACAGTCACACTTTCAAGATAAAAGCAAGCAGTATAAATACAGTTTCACCTAATTTTCTTTGGGCACATGGTAGCTTCTTTAACAGTCACACTCAATAAACAAGTTAAATAGTTTGTTTATATTACAGAATCTACAATGGAATAATTGTATTACGGATAGACCAAATATTGGCCAGGCCGATTATCAGAGCTGATATTCAGCATTTTGACGAATAACGGTATCGGCTGTTTTTAAAAATCTGATGGCCGAAAATAGTTCAATTAAAAACTGTGATAACTTCAGGGAACTATTTATTAAATTTTTCATATATATCATATAAGAGACGCTGCTGACTGGGAAAATCTTTGCACCTTCTGTTTTTGTTTGACGTTAATACCGAGGTAAGTGAACATTTTGAATTTCAGATCTTTTTGAAATTTTGGAATACTTTATTTACTGGGAAAAAAAAATTCTCATTTAACGTTTTAACTCATGCTGATGACCCTGGCCGTATGTTTTTGGGGGGCAGCAAGAGATTAATGGCATTTTTTTATTTTTTTTTAATGCATCTGACCAACAAATTAATCTTAAAAGGTACCACAAACACCACGGTTGGTGATGATGAAACACGGACTGACGTTTACCTACAGTGTAGCATTCATCCAATATGAACCATGAACGAGCAATTGCAGTTCAACACAGGATTTATTCTCAGTTTACTGTGAAAGCCACCTAAGTAAACACTCACTCACTCGCTCCTAACGGCAGCGAGGAGCACTGAATGCTGCCGGCTGTGTAGGTGCTGACCGGGAAGTTGTGTGTTTACTGTACGTCCGACCGATGTGTGGGTGCTTGTCTGCCGCTCGCTTTTTAGAGGAGAAGCTGCCAAAAAAATAAAAAATAAAAAATCTTCTCTCACCTCTGACCGCCACCGGCCTACCTGCACAAGAGTGCTTTAAAAAGGCGGCACGTTCCCTATCAGGAAGGGGGCGGGTACAACGGGCACGGTTGCCGTGAGCTCTGCCGGCAGTCGCGTGGATCCACTAACCTTCGACATTTCGCGTTTGCACTTCGAAACAAGTAAAAGAAGAAGTCCAAAGTGGCGAAGGAAATGAGTTTCTTGGGGAAAGACAAATGTGGCTTTGGCTTGAAGACGTTCTAGATAATTAACAGTGAAATTGGAAAGGATGACTCGGACGTGCACAGGCAGCAACAATGCAGGAGAGGCTGCTTCTTATCGTGGACTGCGATAAATCAATTTCTACCGACACACGTGCACAACAAGTTGAAGTTCAACAATTGAGCTTGTTTTTTATGACTAAACAGTTTTGTTCGATGTCAACACTTTTTACATACTGAGCATACGATTACTTATATTTGAGAACGTGCGGCAACTGAGTACCTGTACTCAATAATGAGTTTTATTTTAATCAAAAATTGTTGTTAAAAAAGAACATCTTTTTTATCGAGTCTCCTCCTGACTACAATTCCAATTTGTCCTCTGTAGTGGACCTTTTTAAACCTGAATATCTCCCACTCAGTGCATACATGAATTAACTCATTTTGTGCTTTTTAGAGGACATTCAGAGCTTTCCAATGATACCAAATGTGTAGGGGTGGGGCTTTGCTACCTTTGATTGCATCATAAAAGAAAATGGCTTCCCTCAGTGCAAGCACTTTTTAGGGAAGAGGAAAAGTAAGTGTCTAACACTTTTTATTGAACAAATTTAGGCTTTAAATGTTGTTAGCATGTTTTCTATAAGACTCTTAAGAACACGTTAAAGTATTGTTTGAATTATTTTAACTGTATTTGAGACTAGAATTTAAGTTTAAAAAAATGTCCTCTGTAGTGGACACATACATAGCTTAAAAATTAAAACTTCTTTTTTTTTTTTTTTTCTTTTGCAGTATTCCAGTTACTTCACAAAGATTGGGGAATATCAAAAATAAATATGATTGGACTATATTTTTTTCCCTGGTAGTCAGCATGTTTCACTCTGATACAACACTTTTATGAAGTCAACATGACAATACAAACAGAATGAATCTCCTATTGCAAAACAAAATAACAAAATGAATCGACCGATATGGATTATAGAGGTCGATGCCAATTCTGATATTTTGCAGAAACAAAATCTGATAACCGATAAAACCGGGAAAAAACATTTGACTGTTTTACATTACTTTGTCCTTTAGTGTCAGTTAAAATTAACATCAGAGAGAAAAACTGCAATTTTTTTTTTGCCCGTTTGTTGTTGTTGTTTTTTTTTTCCCCGACTATCAGTGACATTTTTTCCGGATTTTAAAGAAGCTAATATCGGTCACTTAAATCAGCCATCCAATTAATCGGTCAGGCCCTAATTATGAGATATCATTTCTTTGTCTGTTGGTTTCTGACTACAGTGGATGGCAAAATACCAAAAATGGTATAAATTGGAGTTCACACAACATTTTGAGGAAAAATATCCCTGGAAACAGGCATGATTAGAAAGAAAATAATAGACAAGCATGTCAAAGGTCAAAGCTCTAAGACCATCTCCAAGCAGCTTGTTCTTGTGACAACGGTGGCGCATACTTTTTTATTTATTCTTTCATGAACAGAGAGGCACCAACAATTGTGTCCACATGTGTGGTATAAAGCTTGATATTTACCTTCAGGTGCAGTCTACCAGTGATACAAGCCACATTTACAGTAGTTTATGAACATATGATATCTCCTTTTTTTTTCTCCCCAACAACAGGATTAAACCGTTTAGCAAAGTCAACAGCGACAATTGAAACACAGGCAACAGGTTGGGACATTCTGATGCCAGTCGCTCTGCAATGACTGCTTTTGTGATTTTCCACACATAGCTTTAATGACGCTATTGTTAACAACCTGAGGTTGGAGATTTGTTTTTTTTTTCTTTGCTTTTTTTTTTTTTTCAGAGCATATTTGTGGAGCTTTCTTTAATCCTCTCACGCAAACAATTATCACTGAAGAACATTTGTTGTAACTTCCCACTTGCAAAAACAAAACAAAAAACAAAACAATTTTGGCAAGGAAGCGTCAAATTGTTGCATCCCGCATATTTGTTCAAATAAAAGAGACGTGTTCAATTATGCTTTTAATACGAATTAATCATCTAGAATGATGATAGTCATTTCAATTTTAGCTGATGGCCAAGGTAAGAAGTGTCACAAAAATATGACATTTTGAAGTCATATAGTTTTATTAATTTTATTGCTAGTTCATATTGTGTTTTTTTTTTTTTTTTTTTTTCCTAAGGAAGAGAATAACATTTAAATGAATATATAACCGCTGAAACAGAGATTTGGACATGGCACGTCCAAAAGAAAAGCACAGGAATATATTTACTCAGATACTAATACTTCAAACGATGTCAAGTTTATCAGACACGCTGTATATTAAAATTAATGTTTCTGTACAGTACAAGAACAAAAAAACAACAACAAAAAAACTACTGAACATACTGTCTTAAAGGGACAGCTACATGAAATATCAACTTTTTGGAGCTTTTAGCTGTGTTAAAATGCTAATTCCTCACCAAACACATGACCAAAGTGGTGTTTTCCTCCATTCGCCCCTCGATGAGAAATTCGAGGTCATTCTGCACTCCAAGCATCCGGCCCCTCCCAACCTGAGAAAATGAGCGACTGCTCACTTTATGACATCATAAGGTGCGGACCCACCCCCGCACCGCCTCTGCGGACTAAACGTATGCCAATTTTCTCTGAGACCTCCATGGGATAGTGACAAAAGTAGCCTTTATCAGTGAACATTCTGTCCAAATGAATTCAAAGCAATCAATTATACTTCACATTTGTAATGCCAAAGAGTAATGACAATTGGCTGTCTTAAAATCCCAGAAGTGTTCTGGATAACACTTGTGTAAACTACAAGTAAAGCTTTTGCACTATTGAACCTAACTGAATGAAGTAAGCATTAAGTAGTAGAAAGTCCCTGGTTCGAGACTACCTCAGTCCCCCCCCCCCCCCCCCTCCTTCTTCTTTTCTCCCCCGTCTTCCCTCTCCTCCCTTCCTCCTCTATTGAAGAATTGATGGCTTGCATTCAGAGGAGTGTTCAAACGCAGAGCACCAACAGCAGACTGCAGACGGCTTGCGGCAATCACACGGGGAGAAGCGGAGTTTTACAGAAATGGGCGTTTTACTTCCGCGTTAAAAAACTAACCAGCAAAACACCTAATATTGCATTAAAAATTACATCGCTATGGTGTCAAAGGTAAAATGCTAGTGTTAGCTATTGGAAGGGCTTAAAATACTGTGGTGTAATCCCTTCAACTAAGCTAAAACTAAATAACTCCAACTGTCAGTCACCCGTTCAAAATTAATCCCTCAAATACTTAAGAAAACAATATTTCCGCCGGTCTTCTATCTCATACTAAACCAAAGGGCGAAAAACAACAATTGCACATCTCAATAATGAGCCTGCTGGAGCTCAACCAAATGAGAAGAAATAATAAAGAAGCATGCTGCCAAGGCATTAAAAATGTGCATCAACTATTTAGAAGGTGCGGAGGCTGCCTGTTTGGATCCGGGCCTTTTACAATGATAACAGGGAAGCATGCATGCTCGTTGAACTCGCTAATTGGGGAATACACACGCTACACAATCAGGTTATGATGCGCAAGACGCATTGTTATTCAGCGTTTTCCCATTTCCACTGGCTGTTCATCAGTTGCTAGAACAGGACGCCAGACCTGCTCCCAGCTGAAACTTGAGAGCATTGATGAGCTGATGTTGGCCAATAAGTAGCCCCAAGGTTGTGGGACAAGGCCAATTGCATATTCAAGATGCTGAATCAGGACTTTGTGGCACAAACACATTGTCATTGTCCCGCAGGAGAAAACACTTCACAACTTTTTGACCCATCCACTTGGCAAATAAAGTCAAGCTTTTTCTCTACGAAGAAATAATCATAATTAGGAACGAGATATTAAAAGAATATAAAATTGCCATTAATTGCGTGCACTTTTAAGGAAAAATGCTATATTGGGATATAGCGGTATTTATTTAAAATTAATTTTCATTGTTTTTTGGGGGGTAAATTTTATGTATCAAAAAGTGTGAGTGGTATTGCTGCTTATGGGTCTTGGTGACGAGGGATGTAACAATATCCAAACATCACGATACAATATTAGCACGATATGAAGGGCACAATACGATAATTATCACGATATTGTGGGGGGGGGGCGATATGTAAAAAAGGTCACAATATTGTAAAAAAAAAAAAAAAAAAAAAGGTCATACTAAAAAAAAAAAAAGGCACAATATTGTGCTTTTGTACATAACCGCAATGCATACAATCCACCTACAAGCTCTAATAACAATATTGAGGCACATACTTGCTAATGCAAGCACACATTGATCGCTTCACAAGCAAATTAGATCCCCCTTCATCTAACAATTAGTATAGATTTTAAACATAAAGGACAAAACATCCCTGATAAAAATTAAATTGCACTAATAAACCAGCCACTCAAGGGTGCTAGAACTGTACAAATGGAAATCAACCTGACTTTTTTTTAACAGATGTGTTCCTTTTAAATATTGTGAACATGACGACAACGATATTGTGGCAGTTTTAATATCATGATATCACGATATTGCCCTTATCGTTACATCCCTATTGGTGACTACTGAAGAGTTGAATACTCGTACTGGTATAGGTCTTAAAAAAAAAAAAATGTGATATTGAACATCCCTAATATAAATATACACATACACACATATATTTACATATATATGTATATGGACCCACACGTTTATTCTCCTTTTTTTCCCCAAAAATTACCAAAATACATACATATTATGCGTAATTTATTTATTGTATTCATTTTTTCTTTTCAGTGTGTTCATAATACTATTTTGTATTTGAAGCACACACTACCTCTTAAAAAAAAAAAAAAAAAAAAAACAGCGTTTCAATCAATTTGGGACCCACTCCGTGTTAATATATCCAAGTCCTCTGTTTACGTCTTAGTTCTGCTTCATAAATCTTGATTTTTTTTTTTCTAGCCTTAGAAATATAGGCAATATATGTGACTGCAAATGAGAGCAATAAATGGGAGGGAGAAGGGGTGAAAAAAAGAAATATGGTAAAGGTTACAGCAGTAATGAACCCTGATGTGTTTGTGGGCTATTTTAACAGCCCCCTTCACTGAGTCAGAAAACATTTTACTGCCTTCTCCCCCCTACACACTCTGCAGCTTTGTGACTTGTAATTAATGCACTGCCTAAATCACCGCCTTTCTTCCTCAATCACCTTTAGAGCTCCTTCAAACCGCCAAAGCGGCCTCAGAGAGGGTGACCTCGCCACAGTGGCGCAGCGAGATAACGCTGACAATAAAAAGCACACAGGCACAACTTCCCAATGCGCATATATGCATTGTGCTGCTCAATGGTAAGCGCTACATCTTTTTTTTTTTTTCACTTCATTTGTCCAAGAGCACGAAAACGTGTTTTTACTTGTGGAAGTAATCCATAAAAACACCACAGACAAAAGTTACAGGATGGATTAAATACCGGAAATGTTTTCTTTTCTACTCACAGTTGCAATTTGATTTTTAAGTGGACTTCGTTCCGTGGACCTGGTAATAATGAGATGGCAATCAACTGTTCACATTCTTCTTAGCTTGTAAAGATTGGCGGCAAGCATGCGGACAAAACACCGCACGCTTCCACAAAACATTGCATCGATATTGTACGATGACAATTGAAATTAAAGACACTTGGTGAATCTTTAAAAATATATCTAGCCATAGGGGAAAAAAGGTCTAGTATACCTTCTTCTGATAGTATTTGGGCGAATTCCACTCGTACAGTTCTAATGATGACCATCATTGGCTGCAGGTGATCCCGCTGCAGGGAATTTGGTGTTCTGGTGGTACATCGTAAGATTTCTTTATTATTGTAATTCCTTCATTCTAAATAAAAAAAAATAAAATAAGTGTTCGGACGAATATACGCAATATAAATTCATATACAGAATGCATGGTGTTCCACAGGGTTCAATACTGGGCCTGTGCTGTTTTCATTGTGCTTGTTGCCCCTTGTTGGTCTATCTTAAGAAAACAGCAGTGCTCTATAAATATAGAGTTGAGTTGAGTGATGGGAGTCAGCATCATAACTACATGATTTGCAATGTTGAGCAAAGTTAAAGCTGTGCAATTACTTGAAATTCAATTACAATTTTAATTATTACACTCCACAATTACAAATCAGCATAATCGTAAAACAAAGATTATTCATACTAATTTTTGAGTTGATTAAATTTATATATTTACATTTTTTTTGTAAATTTTAATCATTTTTGTTTCATTAAAAAATAATTATTTTTTAATTATTTGTCTTAATATTTTTAATTGTTTTTTTACATTTAAACATTTTCTTTTGTTGTTCTGTTTTATACTAAAAAAAATAAAGAATTGTTTGAATAATTGTGATCTCAATTATTGCCAAAATAATCGGGATTATTATTATTTCCATAATTGAGCAGCCCAATGCAAAGTTGAACAATTCTAGCCCAGCACATTTCCTTAAGATGCATGGAGATGCGGGGGCTTTGGGCCACATTTTATTTTCCAATAAAGAAGGGTTGGGTGAATGCGCATAGGAAACTGGTAGTGTTCAGTACTACCAAGGTGAAGAATCACTGCCCCAGTAAGGAGTTTGATCCAAGGAATTCTCACAAAATGGCTGCATTAAAAACAAAATGTCCGACTTCCTGTTCAGTTTCAGAAAAGGATAGTAAAGTCGTTATCATATCTGGATCCAGATAACTCAACTCAACTCAACTCAACTTTATTTATAAAGCGCTTTAAGAACAGGCATTGCTTCATAAAAAGTATTGTACATAAACATAAATATCAGTTTTGCAGTAAACAAGAACAAAGCAAACATTTTGAAGTGCGAATACAAGGTTTTTTTTGTTTGTTTTGTTTTTTTTACAAGTAAATGCATTTTACATCTGTAAATAAATAAGAAGTAGGCGAGTGAATAAAGAGACTATAATATGGAAATGTGAAATTTTGTCCATATTACCCAGCCCTAGTCAACGTACTGTCATCTTTGCAGAAAATAGACTCGTGGATAGAAACCACTGTAATTATGATTCTTTGTGAAAAATAAGTCAGAGAAGTATAGGATTCAATACCCATTTTTATATGTCATTAAAATACCCCCCCAACCTCAATCACTGCTTTTAACATGTTTCCTATAATGGCCACTGGCCACACCATTAATGACCATTAGCACTTTCCACCCACAAAATGTATGCTCATTTTTTCGGGAGTCTATAACTGACATTCATGGAGCTCAATCTTTAACCACTCAACAACAGGAATTTTAATGCATATGGAAAGAACAGCACTTTGACCGAAGCAAATGGATTGATAAAAAGGTGCAACCCACTGTGAACTACAACCACAATAAAAAGCGTCATGTTGCGTAAATGCCTCTAAAAGTGTCAAATGTCCATGCCTTGTTCTCCCATTAGCTTATGCAGTACAGTAAAGGGCCCTGGACAGCACCGAGTGAAAAAAACGGGCCTTCTTTCTGCCTCTGCCGCGCATCAGAGGTCGTATGAAGGCATGTAGAAAAAGATTTGGAAGTGGCATGTTCAACCTACTCTGCAAAAAACACAATTTTCTAGTTTGTGCACATTCAGGCGCATCACCGTAGTAGGCGGATAGTTGTCTAGACAAACACCTTTTATCCTAATTAGCACTAATTACATGTGCTAACTGCAAAACTGATGGTGAGCTCCCTGGTTGTCTTTCTGTCAAAAGCACATTTATTTTAAGGCTGGATTTATAATGCATGGTTCAAGTGGAGTTTTTGATTTATTATTTTTTCTCATGTGGCACAATTGAGATGTGTCACAGAAGCGAACAGACAATTCCGCTACCTTCAGATTGGAATCGGGACTCTTTCCTTCTGGAACGAACCTAAATATGCGGGTTGAAGTAACTTCACGGCACAATTGGACTGTTGTTACCAAATTGTGGCTGTAAGGACAACCACAGAAGTCATTAAGGTCAACTCTGTGTTCAAAGCTTTTACAACTGCACTGAGTCTGTCAGTGCACACCACTGAAGAAGGATGGCTATTGAATCCTCGTATCAAATGAGCCCTTGGGGCTAAATTACCAAGTTAGATTCAGAAAATTAAGAAAATAGGTCTTTTAATCCTACCAAGTCCTTTTCTAATTTTCATTAAGAGTCAGACATTCATCTCCGAGACCTAATCGTTATTCTCTCACCTGCCGGAGAGTCTGCTTCTTCTCAGGAGTCGTGAAGCGCTTGGGCTTGTACGTAGGAACTACTAAATCTCTTCCTCTCGGAAAAAAAAAAAAAGCCATTAGACTGCCTTTCTACCAGATCCCAACAAAGGTGAGACAAAGCATGGGGATGATCAGAAGCAAACATGTCAGCCTGTCAGTTCAAATCAGCAAAAGAAGCTGACGGTGCACTCGGAGGGCGGGAGGGAAGAGGGCAGTAAATCAATGGGGGGTCCGGTAGAATTCACGCAGTGACGCTTTGACAGCATCTGTTTCACCTGAGTGGCACTTTAACGGCCTCTCTGAAAGCACGGACGGCCTTGCATTAAGCGCAAACTGTACATGCAGATCCATATAGCAGGTTGTTTGGAAAGAGAGGAAAGACCCATTAACACGTCACTCACTGAGGTACTTGAGTGCATTTCTTCTAGCAGGTTTAAGAATGAGCTGATATCGGGGCTAGGGGATGTCATTTATGTCATTTGATATTTCATTATGACAAGAGTGGACGTGAAGCTGGACAACATCCAACTACACAGATAATACAATGATGAAACAAGTGTAAATATTTACACTGTCTGTGAGTATTCTATTGAAGAAAGAATTCTGGTAGTAATATCACACAAAAAAAACACACAAGAGGTTTTCTCAAAGGAGTAGTTGCTCTATACTGACAGGGTGCACAACAATTTCACGGACACATACAAAAAGTTCAATATGATTATGAAAATAATTGAATATACATAACAAAGTGACAAGTAACAACAAAATAGAATGCAGTATTATTTAATTTATCACTTATAAGGATGAGCGCTCATTAAGTTAGACATGCATACAAGGTAAATTCCTATCAGGTTGAGTGAGCCCTCTCAGGCTAGCGTAGCGCTAGCTAGCCGGTACGACAGAACATGGATGAAACTTTACCAAAGGCGAAAAAAAACACCTTCGGTTCTGCCATTGGCCATTGTCTGGGAGGGATCCTTAGAGGTTCAGGTAAGCTATTTTAAGTCAAGTCAAGTCAAGTCATCTTTATTTATATAGCGCTTTCAAACAGCTGTCACAAAGCTAAAAAAGTAAACCTTCAGGTTGACATAGCTAGGTTAGCGCGTCGGTGTACACGCTGATATTTTTCAAAAAAGTGACTGTGAGGCTAGGTGAAGTGCTTTGGTCAATATATGGTGTACCCAAAGCGCTATATAAGTGTAATATGATTACAATTTACCATTATTATCAAATTGGATTTGTCACGTTTTGCACGCATTTTTCAGCAAAAGTACAATTAGTAACCCATTCCAGTTGATTCGAGACTTGTTGCTTAAATGGTAAGCGAATAGTGAATGCGGATTTTGGGTGCGAGTTGGAGCTCTAATAAATACAATAAACAACCGACCGCTCCTATTTACAGGTATACCGTATGTATACATTTTTTGATCACGTACAATGGGCCTATAAGCTATAATGCTGCAAATTTCTGCCGCCCAGTCCAGGTTATAATCTGCTACTCAGTCAGCTATGGTTGGCCCCAGCTCACACATAAACCTAATAAGAACATAAGCTATTGAAAATGAATGGATGCACCTATAATGTGGTTTCTTCCAATGTCAGCCTTGTTTACATAATATTTTGTCCATACAATCTATCTGAGTTATAACTCCAGACAGAACAAAACATAAATACACTGTAGCGGTGACAAAGACGCAATTTCTATAGCTCCGTAACAGTAATGAGTCAGCAATAACAGTATGCAGCGACAAACAATGTCTCAGCTTTATTACGAACGGCAAACCTCGCAGCGTTGTTAGTACCCGGTGTCTTCTCGAACAACAAGAGTTTTTAAGTGATACACTCGCCACCGCGCTAATCGCAAATCAATGCAACGGAAACAAGCATTCTGCCTAGAGGCGAAAACATTTTCATCTACATTACTTTGTAACCTCGCACCCACACGAGCACACACTTTGAGCATACGCTCACTCTTTAGATGCAAAAAAGGGAGGAAAAAAAAAAGCCTGCAGCTACATTTTCAAGTCAATACATCGCTCAAATGACCCGATCTTTTCGTACACATGCACAGTCGGATGCTTGCGTTTACTTTTGGAAGTTTTGTTTTGATGAACAAGCTACATATTGTGACAAAAACAAGGACAGTGGATTCAACTAAGAAGTGGAACATGACGCAGAACATATACGTTCTTTGTCAAGCAAACAATGAACTACACTGGACCAAGGTAGGGCACACTATTTAGGTTGCTCTGAAAACATCCCAATGAAAGGGTTGAAATGAAAGTGCCAAGTGGTGTCCTTTCTTGAGATAGCCTTCATACATTTAGACATTGAATTGGAAAGAAATGCACTGTAAACTGGTCTGAAGGTCTGGCAAGGTTTTTCGCTAAAGAGCATTGAAATTTAGTATTTCCGTTTATCTGTGCAACACTCTAAGACACAGAAGGTCTGTCAGTCCGTGAGTGTTCGACGGCCATTTTGGCTGGCGAACAACGAATGAAACGTCGAAAAACTGACGGACTGAGCAGAGATTGAAGCTTTTTTTTTGTCCGTCACCGGAATCATCACTAACCGGGTCAGTAAGTACCAACGGATCTTCTCAGTCCGTCACTGACCGGGATTGCTTTAAGCAGAGAGACAGAGGGGCTAAAAGCTGCTCAATACTATCTTGGTTGAGAGTTCAACAGCTGAACAAGTCACTGCAGTTACTTCTCTGTTGAGTGTAGTGACAACTACTCCTTTTATCACGTGTGCTTGTGATGTAAAGCGTAAATGCTGTTCATGCAAAACAGGTAATAAAAGTGTTGTCATGTCTGGGGTCACGCCAGGGTTAAGTTTGAGTTCATGACCTGTTAAGTTTGGTTCATGACCATGAGGTTAAGTGTCTGTTTTGTAACTGATGTAACCATCATCTGGTTTCAACTGGAAAGACGCTATGTGATGTTATGTGATGTCAGGACCTGTGAGATGTCAATCTTTAATCCTTTACTTAGTGACAACCAATCAGATCGATTCACTGTCTGTAGTAGCGTTCTGAGGTGTTTGTGTTTGCCGGATTATTGCTTTCTGCTCCTCTGTGCAACTCTTTTTATTTCTCGTCGAGTCAAGTTTGACTACACCTCTCGATGTGAATAAATAGTTAAAACCTTATTTGTGTCTGCGCTTTGGGATCCAAACCTTCAGCACATGACAAGTGTAGCGTGCCACCTGCTCTGCATAAACAACCTCAGCTTGGAACAAGTCAGTGTCAGCGTGCTATGTAAGGGGTTATGTAAGTGTGTTTCTGCTCCCCTGTAATTATCTTGATGAGAAAAAAAGTGGTGGAGAACAATGCATCAGAAAAATGGATGCAAAAAGTTTTCCAACAAGAAAAACAAGACCAGAGGCCACATAAACATTGTCAAAAGAGTATAAAGTCAACAGAATAAATGTATGACCTTTACTTATTGATCCTGGTCTCTGCTCATGAGATTTTGGACCATGCACTGTACAGTATGAAAAAGAAAAAGAAAAAAAAATCGAACAATATGATGCTACATCATAAAACAAACGCCTGAAACAAAAACATGGCAACTATCTATTGGTTTTCCAAGAATTATAGTGTGTTTAGTATGACGCTACTTTCTGTTACATCCACATATGGAAAGAAATGCTCTGTTCATCTTAGAATTGTGTGATGATAAACTTGCAAATGTATAGCAACTTCCTCCTTGACTTGTACTTTTGCACCCTTCGCTCATTTTGCGTCCTTCAAATTCAGCCCCATAATTCTTCAGAGGCTGCGATTGGTTGGCAACCAGTCCAGAGTGTCCCCCGCCTACTGCCCAGAGCCAGCTGAGATAGGCGCCAGCAGCCCCCGCGACTCTTGTGAGGAATAAGCGGTCAAGAAAATGGATGGATGGATGAATTCTTCAGAGGAGAATATTGCTGCTTATCATTATCATGTTATCACAAAATACGTTGTCACAATTGTAAGGGTGGCGGGGACTCGCATATGGACACAAGATCGATGCGTGCAAACAGTCTCCAATTGTTCACGTCACATGCGCAGCGCGACTAAATCAAGCAAGGGCGGACCTAAATGCACTGTATGTGTGAGCCAATCTCATCTGTACGAGTCCAGCCGGTCAATTTGCTTCATATTCAGTAAAACAGAAAAAAAAAAAAAGATCAGAAAAAAATACTCAAAAAAATCACGATTTTTTTGTTTTTTTAAGTAAGAAAAAAAAAAATAATTGACTTTTTTGGGGGGGGGGATTTTTTTTTTTTTTTTTTTTTTTTTTTTTTTAAGTTTTAGTTCACAATAGTAATCTTGTCTAGTCGAGGACCTTCCGCAATGTCATAACGGAAGCTTTCGAGAACAGATGTGCATCGTCTTCCTTCACCGAATAATTTGTTTTATTAGCATCGTCCTTCGTGCGCTAACCAGCCTTCGTGCTAAAAGCACATTTTCATCAGTCGCTTCCTTTCGCCTGCCTCGCTCACACCCAGTCGATTGCTCGCGTTCTCTGTTTGCGTCGATAGGTTAAGAACTCTGCAACGATACATGTGCGCGTGGGCGCACGTGAAGAGTCGAGAGAGTGCGTGATAGATGCGAGCGTGGCAGATAATTAAAAGTGTGATTAGTGGATAATTAAAAGAGGGTTCTGTCTTTGGAATATTTAATGACTTCAGACAGGTGACGCGCGCGCACGCGGTCACATGCGCGCATGCACGCACACAAGCATGTTTGTAGGTGTTGTTCCAGGCCTTAATGGGGCCGTAATGATTTTTGAGATGATGTAGGATGCAAGACAAAGTCAAATGAGCGAAGACAAGAAGATGGAGGGAGCGGAAGAGAAGACAAACATGCTAAGAATGAATCACCGTCCGCGCCGGGAAATGGACACGCACATAAGCGCGCGTTTCTCTCGCCGGCTTTGAGTGATGGACTCAGACAGGAGCAGCTGCTCCCTGGCAGGCAGAAGCAAAATTGGAGCAAAATCATTAAAGCGGGATTCCACTTAAACACATGCAGACAAAAAAAATAAATAAAAATAAAAAAATAAAAATAAAAAGCTGTCTCTCAGTTTTCATTTTCATTAGAATGCTTAGTCTGTTTGCAAACCTTTCAAACTTTGGAGAGTGTTTCTGTCATCTCTATTGCAGCAAAACGGATCTTGTCGACTTGAAAGAGAGGGTAAACAAATTAGCATTATTCATAAACGAGCCCGCTATTGTGTTGCGTCTCGGCGCAGACGAGGGGATGTTTTTGTCGAAGTGGCGTGTTTACACCTCTCATTAGCATATGTTTTTCGACGTTTGCATGTTTAATATTGGGGCCAAGGGCCCCATTAAGAGCTTAAGAGCAAAGGGTGATCTATTAACGCTTGTTATGATCAATGTGTCCATCTACTAGTGTTAATTTTATCCGGCATTTTTAAATTTAGTCTCAGTTTTAGTCCAGTTTCAATCACGCAATCATAGTTAGTCCCGTTTTTATTTAGTCTATTTATAGTTGACTATAAATCTAGCATTTTAGTCTTTATTTTAGTAAAAGAAAACACAATTTTATTTGTCTGGTTTTAGTCAACAGAAACTACTGTCATGTTTTAGTCTAGTTTTAGTCAGGACAATCATTTTACCCGTTTTTTTGTTGTTGTTATTTTTTTTTGTCAGCGGAAATGTTGAACATTTCGGATCTAAAACTATTTCACGTACAATTTTCTCGAATCATTTTTTTGTAAAACAACTTTTAACACAATTATAGTATATCAAAAAATGTCTTCTACGGCTCCATGCTACGAGCTAGTAAGTTAGCATGCATTGGTTAGCGGTCGGATTAACATTATTGTTGGAGCGTTATAGTTGTCTTTTTTTCTTTTTTTTTTTTAAACATAATCATATAATTTTCATCTCGTTTTAGTTTATGAACTAAAATGTCCATAGATTTTAGTCCAGTTTTTATTAAGTGTAAGAAAAACGTCTTTTTTTTTTTATAACATAAAACTGTTTTGTAAGAAAAAATTTACTAGGAAAAAATTTTTCTAAAAAAAAAAAAAAAAAAAAAACTGACCGACTGCGAGTCCAAGCGCTCAAGGTTGTTCAAACATGCTACAATTACATTATCTGCAAGTCAAAAATATGGTTAAGAAACAAATCCCAACACTTCAGGATACGCTCCAACTGCCTGTCTTAGCTAAAGATATTATAAAGCTTTCTCCAACAACAATAAAAAAAATATCAAAAATATATAAGTTATTTTTATACACAAATAAAACGTATTTACCGACTTTAAAATGGGAAAAATACTTGTCTATAGTTCCGGAACCAGACTTTTGGACCCAAATCTGTGAAAATGTATTTAAAATGACCAAACAGACAAATTTGCAACTTATCCAATATAAGATACTTCATAGAACATATATTACACAATATATGATGAAAAAAATGGGACTCTCTGACTCCGACATTTGTCTCCAGTGCTCACAAAACACTGCCGATACTTATCTTCATGCTTTATGGTCATGTACTCCAGTGCTGCATTTCTGGACTAAAATCTTGGAAAAGCTCGCTGATATATTAAACTGTAGGCTTCCTTTATCTCCAAGATTGTGTTTACTAGGTGACTTAACAATAACTGAGCTACCATGTAAACAATCCCAATCTATATTTATAGCCCTTACTATTGCTAAAAAAATAATCCTTGTCAATTGGAAAAATAAACAATCTCTAAATATCGACCACTGGTTAAACTTACTAATAAATTATATCTCAATGGAAAAAATCTCTGCCTTAAATAAAAATCAAGTATCAAGATTTAAACAAATATGGTCTATGTACATAGAATATTTTAATCTTAATTTGGCAACTTAATCCTGCCTAGATTCTGCCTGTTAACGAGAGCCACCACATCGTTACAACTTTTGTTTTCGCTGCTTCTGTATTTGGTATTTTGTATCTGATTTTTGTATTTTTATATAGTCAGGAACCTAGTTGCTGCTAGCGGGCTCGAGCACATCACACTATACGACACTATACTCACTAACTCCTTAAGATTTATTTCTAGTGGGCACTAAGCATCAACACTTGGTGTTACTGCATGCTAATTAGTCAATTTTCTTGACGCCGCCCCCGTGGTCGGGCGGGGGTAGCTCTGCCCCCCCTGTTGTCTGCTCGGTAGCGGTTGCGTCTTGGCCACTCCCTGGGCCCCCTGTGGAGTGCGGTGTTGGGGTGCTTTCCCTGGTGTCCGGGGCGGTGCCGCCCGGCGGCGCGGTTCGGGGCGGGTGGGCCTTTGCTGGACCGCGGTTGACGGCTTCTTTCTTTGGTGGTGGTCCTTATGCATGCCAGATCCATCGCACCAGCATCTACTGAAACTCAAACAGAATTTGCCTCTCCCTCCCACAGCCCCTTGAATCAGTGGGTGCTGGTGTCTGTGGATCTCACTTTGCTTTATCTATCCTTCCTCTCTTTAGTTTTTCCTCTGGTCACTTGAGATCTCAATTTATTGGAAGTTTGAGGCTTCCGGGGTTGGCGTAAGACTTTGATTTTGTAACCATGGGGAAAGCAGGAAGTGTTTGGTCGGTGCTGGATTTCACTTTGATTTATCTTTCTTTTCTCTTTATTTTTTCTGACCTTTTCTCTGGTCTCCTGACCATTTGAACCTCACGACTCTGGCAAGATTCTGAAGTACCTGGTTAAGGCGAAGGGTAATGGGATATTTATAAGGTTTTAGGTGAATTAATGAGTATAAATTTATACGTATTTGCACGCACACGCACGCGCACGCAAACGCACACAGGCAAACGCACACACGCAAACGCACGCACACATACACACACACAAAAAAAAAAAAAAAAAAAAAAAAAAAAAAGAGCAATGATGATAAGACGTTGAATTGGTAAGACTACCGAATGAACAATTCTGAGATCTTAAAAATAAAAAATAAAATAAAATAAAAAAAAACATGCTACAATAAAGTCGTTATAGATTACATGAAAAACATTCGTTATTTATAACAATCAATTCAAAATAAGGAGAAGAAAAATGTAACTTTACAGGCGCAAAGGTAACATTTTATTTTCAGTTTTAAGATTTAAGATTTTAGGAAAAGCTAAGTAGAGATTCAATTAAAATGTATGCATTAATGAGGGCGATCAAGAATTTTTTGGCTAGAGAGACTTCCTCCTTAGGCGCTGTCACATGACTCTGTTTCACCAATCCCAAGGTAGTTATGATGTTTAACTCCATTTGACCAATCAAATGGAGCCAATCAAATGTCCACGGCCTCACACAGGTGCAACGACAGTTAATTTAATCAGGTTTCTTGCCTTAATATATTTTATTATTTTGTTTTATGTCATTTAAAAAGACTTTTATAGTAAAAAAAATATTGTTCCCATTTCTATTACTTCCTCGGGGAAAATTGCTCTAAAATTTGTCCAGCATCCCAGAACACACAGCGTTCGAACTTGAAGGTTTCACTGGATTTGGTTGTCACATCTCTGTCTCATGGCGTTTAAGGGATTCTTTGTTGCCGCTCTTCCGCTCTCCTCCCAGATGAAGGTCCCTAGAGCGCACGAGGCAGTAAGCTCCAGTCATCGGGGAGCGTCATTAAGCACAGCCTCAGAGTCAATTGTCTCACCACTTCCTGCTTTTAAGAAAAGTTTTGCTTTCCCTCCGCTGCGTGACAATAAATATCAGCAAATTTGGAACACAGTCACTTGGGACGCAAGCGTGTCGGCTCACTGGCGACAACACAAAATGAGGCGAACTCTTCACAGGATGGGCCAGAGTCAAGATTCAAACCCAGAATTTCGACTCTGAGGCAGATACTCTAACCACTTGCACACAGGACTGCCTTTCAGAAAATGTCTTTTAACCTCACCTTAAGCCCTATTTGAAAAATATATTTCCTTCACTATGTGTTTTGGTTGGGTCAGAATTTGCACACTGGGAGTTTATTCCAATGAGACACAGACAGCCCTTCAGCCTTTTTTTTCGGCAGATGAATCAGATTTTTTATTATTATTATAATAATAATAATAATAAAAAAAAATAAAAAATAAAAATAAAAAAAAAGGAAGGTCACTTTTGGCAATATTTTTGGATCTATGAAGTGGTTAAAATGTGTTAGATAAAATTTCTGGTTCCAGTAACATAACACACCATCCGCATCAGTCAGAAAATCAGCAAAATTGTTGATCAATGTTTCATTTGCTGATCACCGTAAAAGCAGATGTTTGCAAATTGATTCTTATAGTCTTAGTTTATGGAATATGACAGAACTCTGAGAATGCCTACTGTGGAACTTGAGAGACTAAAATTGCAGGGATTTGGACAATTTTAATTGAAAAAAAGGTTCCCAAGCAATTTATTATCAACAGATCTATCAATTAATTTGATAATCAATTAGTTTTTGGTTAATCGTTGCACCTGTAAATCGCAAAATTTAGTTGCAATTGCAATATTAATTGGTGTGCAAACCCCGAAGGTCGGAAGTCCGTGGCATATAACCCTGAACAAATCTACAGTTGTAGCAACACAATCGCTAAGTAGGCCACACTTTGTCTTTCAGAATAAAAGCATAATGTCAACAGTGTAAATGTTGCTAAACTAACAGCATTCTTGATGCCATTTGTAAGTGTTTGTATTTTAATTATTTGAAAAAAAAATACAAATATGTCTTTAATATTACAGTACAATACACCAATCTCGATAAATTGACCCAGCTCTGACTACATGTGATTGACTAGCAAGCAATCCAGGGCGACCAAAATCAGCTGCGAGAGGTTCCAGTTCACCCACGACCCCAATCAGGGCGAGCGCTTGAAAATAAAATGGATGGATCTTTTTTTTTTCCACATGGTCGCTTGCCTCCATCCACGTTTTCATATGGCTCACGGCTGGCCCAAGAAAGAGCATCAACACTGAGTAACAACAAATTGCTTTCGGCATTGTAAACCATGAATATTCATTGTGCGAGAGCAGGCCCTAAAGTGCTGTCTCCATCGTGCAATTCCTCCACACTCCACCCAGACAATGAATAATATTACTTGAAAATGCAATTAAAGCAAACCCTTGTTCCATTCCTGACTTTGCCACATGTCGTTCCTCCACCACCGCAATCCAACTCCTCCTCCCTCCACAGCCCATCCCGCCCCCCTCCATGCACTAACAGCGGCGATATTAAAAATTTACCAAGTCATCTGATTTTCTTTTACTGCAAAATTCATGAAAAATAAGGTACAAAGGGGAACAAATCGCTGAAAGAAAATGTTTTCAAAGTGAATTAAGTGTAGCGGCCTACGATTTGGACCACACATTTTGGAAACTTGTGGGCATACACAAAAAGTCTTGGTGCATTTAAAGATTTATTGAAATTCTATATTGATATATTAAATGGACACGCTAAATGCAATTAACAAAACTGCAATAATCCCATAAAATAGTAACCCAAACTATGGTTTGGGGGCCTTTTGTGGCCCAACATGCATCTTTAAGCGGCCCGCAGAATATACTCAAAATTCTATTTGCTACTAATAAATAGGGATGTAATGATAAGGGCAATATCATGATATCGTAATATTAAAACTGCCACAATATCGTCGTTGTCATGTTCACAATATTTAAGAGGAACACATCTGTTAAAAAAGTGAGGTTGATTTCCATTTGTGCAGTTCTAGCACCCTCTAGTGGCTAATTTATTAGTGCAATTTAATTTTCATTAGGGATGTTTTGGCCTTCTATGTTTAAAATCTATGCTAATTGTTAGATGAAGGGGAACCTAATTTGCTTGTGAAGCGATCAATGTGTGCTTGCATTAGCAAGTGCCTCAGTATTGTTATTAGAGATTGTAGGCGGATTATATGCATTGCTGTTATGTACAAAAGCACAATATTGTGCTTTTTTTAGTATGAGCTCTTTTTTTTTTTGGCACAATATTGTGATCGTTTTTTAAATATCGCCTATATTGATCTATGTGTCGTATTTTTCTCTATGTGACCCTCAGAGAAAAAGTTTGGACGCCCCTGCCATAAGAAATAAAAGCCTCTCTCTCTCTTGTAGTTGCTCCATTTTCAATCAAAGGAATCAAACAGGCACTGTAATGATCTGAGTTCAGAGACTCATCCTTTACACGCAGACACTACAGAGTTAACCTGCTGAGCCTTTTTGAACACTGACACTGATCAAAACGGCAGCATTGAAAGAAGTGTAAACAGTCTCTCATATGATTAGAGTGATGGATAAACGGGTTCTGTGCTCAGTATTGAAGACGACGAGCTTTAATGACAATTGGAGTTTTAATCGACTCTGACGTGATCACGCCACAGTGTTATGTGCTATTATGTTCATTCTGAGGATATAGGTCGCTTATTTGCTCTTTTAAGTCGGTTTGTGGAATATAAATATAATCTCCTTTTGGTTTAAAGTCCAGTTTCACATGAAATGGAAGATAAAAAATAGGTAACATTGTTTGTGCAAGTAAAGTCTGACTCTTAAATAACCCCCGAAACGTTCGCTAACCAAAATAGCAGCACCTACTAGGGCAAGTATACGTTCTCTCAGATCAATTAAAGTGTGCAGTGTTACGGCAGACTCAGAAGCCTTGCTCAAGAGCACTTCAGCAATGCCGACAAGGGGAAAATCACATCCCTACAAATAGCTTTAAAATGTCCTTTTTCACGGGCAGTATTTCCAAATGATGGCAATGGCAGCTCAGACAGCAGGTGAAAAAAATCAGTCATAAAAATTAGGTTTGTGCATTTGGAAGGCAAACATGCATCATAATCATAAGACCCTTGACTATTGTTATTCATTGTTTCAGCTGCACGAGTCCCTTGCCCCAAAGCACGCATCCATCTCAAGTGTCACAAAGGCAACATTGTTTTCTCCTCTGGCATGTCAGCAGGAGGCCGCATAATAGGCACAATTAAGGTGACTACATTTAGGTCATATTGCAAAACCAAGAGAATTATGGGGGACAGGAGGACATTTATCGACAGTTATTTTTAGAAGCGAGATTGAAAAGGGGATAACGGAGCAAGGGTGGAAAAATAAACATCTATTTAAAAGATGAAAGGGATAATAAAAGCGGAAATGGACAAGTTTACAATAGAGAACGTTTATTCAGTTCTTTGGCACCGCATTAGGGGAGCAACGGGAGTCATTCAATTATAGAGGAAAAAGATGGAGAAAGAAGAGGGAGGAGAGTGAGGTGAACGGTGAGGGTATACTATCAAATCATCAAGATGAGGCAGACATCCAAAAGCCATTTGGCTTCTATTAGCGCATTAGGGCATTTTAACCGATTATTTGACAATTGTGTGGAATTGTTGATTAATCGTATTTCGTGCATCAGATTCCATCTAGGGAGGAGCCAGTTTTGATACCAGGTATCATATCAGGCCGATACTGGCCTTACTTTCATGTTTATGTATCGGTTATATGTGCAGGCTGCCAATAACAACCACCGATAGAAAATACGACAGAGTAAAGCCACTTTTACACTTGCACGATTTTGTGGCACAAAAATGGCACGACTCGAGTCATGCCAGTGTGCGAACTAGTCGTAAAGTGGCGTGACGTGTGCGTAAACCCGTTGTGACCGCGTGCCATGTCGGGGCAAAAATTTTGAAATGTTCAAAATTTTTGTCACGACAACATTTCGCGACCGGGTCGTGAACTATGCGCAAACTGTTCGTGAACTCGTCGGGACGATGCGGGAAGGATGAGCGCCAGTGCGTGGCAGCGCGTGGCAGTGCGCGCCTCGGATGGGCCCCCCCTGGTGCTGGCGGTGCGCAGAGAAGACGATCAAACTTGACTATAGAGGAAGTAAAATTCGTAACAAGGTTTCCGTAGGTGAACCTGCGGAAGGATCGTTACCGGAGAGAGAGGGTGAAAAATCGCTGGGTCGCGGGGAGGCGGCCGAGCCGGCCGGCTCGGTTTGAGCTCCCCCGCCTTCCCCACGTCCACTCAAACTTGGTCCCGGCCTTGGGACAGCCCCCCGCCGGTGCCAGCGCGGCCCGGCCACCTCTGAACTCAACAGCCGACGGGTACGCAACTGGGTTGGGGAGGCCCTCTTTTTATATGGTGTACCCAAATCGGCACGACACCGTCCGAATTGCGCAAACTCGTCGTGCAAATGCGGTTAGTGCGTAAACTATGCGTAAACTATGCGCAAACTATGCGTGAACTCGTCGTACCAGTTCGTGTCAATGTGGACACGAATGGACCCGCAGTCGTGAATTATGCGTCAACTAGTCGTGAACAGTGCGGGAACCTCCCAGTTAGTGCCCCAAAATAGCACGACTTGCCACGATAGAATCGTGCCCAAAAGTCGTGCAATTGTCAGGCCGCCTTAAGTCTTCCTTGGCAGTAGTCACACAATGAGAGCTGCTAGCCATCAGCTAGCTTGTGAGCTAACAAGCATGCGGATGGGTGTAGTGTCATCTCCACACTTTTAAGTAATGATACCAAGATTTTCTGTAAGTTGTGGCATCTAGGAAACACACCACAGACACTAATTTATAAGTCTGAAGAATTTTGACAGGTCTTATTCGAGCCATCAATTCGAAAAGACAGCAAAATGCCAACAGAAAGCAAAGCCAGACTGGTGTGCGGGCTCTCTCTATTTATCTTTAATTCTTGTAACGCCGCCCGACTAAAAGCTCACATTAACACACGAGTGAAAGTACCCCGCAAATGAAGACGTACTGCATTGGCATTTTCACCAAACAAGTCAGACAAGCCATTTCAGCCTTGCAGGAAAGAGGCTGTTCTGGCGGTGAACTAATGTCGGAGACATTACGATAATTGAAACACAGCTGGCATAAAACCCAGCACGCCACTGGCTTGTGATTAATGTAAAATTAGCTTTCAAAATGTGCTTGAAATGTTTGGAGAAGCTGCGATTTGGTGTTGGACTCAATTTTTTAAATATGCATGACGCAGAGTCTGTTAAAAAACAAAGAAGAAGGATGATGCATAATGGCAGCTGCATGGGAATGCTGATATAAAAGTCTGACAGTGATAATGTAGAATATATCTCCGCCATAACTTCTGTCGCTCGCTTTTCAGGTGAAGATTGAGACGGCCAGATAAATCCAGCAGGTGCATGATAGATGGATTTAGGCAGACGGGTTTACAAAATGTGGAAAACTGATCAAAAGATACCTGCTCCAACACTTATTACAAAAAAGCTGGTTCCGTTTAATATCACGTAAACGCAGATGCAAAGGAGATTGGCACTCAGTGGAGTGCAGACATCCATCAAGGCCAAACAATCCCAACTGGAATGAGAGCCAAATTACACGATTTTATAGATTGAATTTTTCGGCGTGTGCCAAAATTCTGTCATCACGAGTAAAGCATTATTTATTGACATATAAGGGAAAGTGCATCTTTGTCAGTACAGCTAAAGTTTGTTCTTCCTTGCACCATGCCCCAACAGGGGAACAAAGAGTTGCTTGGAAATCATTCATCCATTTTCTGTTCTGCTTGTTCTCGTTGCTGGAGCTGATCCCAGCTGACTTTGGGCTAGAGGCAGAGGACACCCATAATTGGTCGCCAACAGTCCTTGGAGATCAATTAAGTCCGGAGGTGGGCATTCCGTCAATATTGATGGAAGGTCTGTCAATCCATCAATGATGGATGCCTGTTTTGGTGACAATTAAGTTCGTTTACGGGAAAAGTGGAAAAATTGACAGACTAAGCATCGCGCGGTAGTGGGTTTTTGCTCGTCAATTTAACCAGTAGGCAGTATTGTGACCCGTTTTGAGCTTTTTGATGGTTCTGACCTAGTCATTTCAAAATAAGATATGGCCTACGGGGTAATCATCAATAACTGGGTCAGTCCTAACGGATTTTTCTGACTAATGATGGAAATATAAAGCAATACAGTTGTACCTCGGAGTTTGAACCCAATTCGTTCGTTCAAAGCCCCAATTGTTCAACCCCGAAACATTTTTTCCCATAAGAAATAATGTGAATGCAATGAATCCGTTCCCAAGCTCCAAAAACAGAAAATTCCTTTTTTTTATTTCTATTTGTTTTTTTTGTTTTTGTTACATTTATAACTTGTATAGTATTTAAACACTAAAAAATAACTTACCTTTTTTGTTGTGGTGTGACGGCATCAGTGGATGAAAAATGCTATTTTAATGCATGCTTTAGTTCAGTGCTGAGTTTGTGTATTTTACATTGGGCATATTGTTAGACTACTAAGGGGTCCTTGCGTGTGTCCTTTATCGTCAGGCACATTGTTGAACAGCTAAGGGGGGGGTCCTCGTGCATGTCAAGACGCTATCGGTGACCCTGCACGATCGGTGACGCGCATGCGCAGAAGATCCTGCCATCTTGGCTCGCCAACTACGGCAACTTCACTAGAACAAAATACCTTGATATGCCTGCACGATATTGTGCATTCGTAAACACAAATACAACATTGAAAAAAAATCTTAGATTTTGATGAATCTTCAAGAAAGTATTTTAATTCTACAAGTTTTAAAGACAAAGGTTTTACTTTTGACCCAATTACATTCCTAGTGAGTCTTCATTGTTATAATTTACGTTTAGTCTGCAGTATTATTATTGTATTTAGAATAATGTGTGGCCAATATCATAGTATAGGTTTTGGGAGTGGATGAGGCAGGGGGGACATTTAAAACACACACAACGCAGACTTACTGTAAAGTTAAAAAATGCAGACTCACTATAATGTAATGAGGTCAAAAGTAAAATGTTCATCGTATAGGATTAACATTTACTTAGTTACTTTAAAATGCATCAATAATCTACATGTTTTTTTTCTTTTCATGTTGTATCGTGTACGCATATAAAGGTTTTTGTTCTAGTGTGGTTGCCGTAGTAGGCGATCCAAGATGACGGGATCTTTTGCGCATGCGCGTCGCCGATCGTGCAGGGTGACCGATAGCGTCTTGACAAAGTAGTCACGGTAGTTACAATGGCGCTATAATCTTCCTAAATCCACTGTGGTTCGTAGCACTGTTCGTTTTTCTTGTCTTGTCGTGGAAAAACCAACATGCGCTCGCGAATGTATGGAGCACCTCCGGGAGTATTCACACTCTGACTGGAAATGAGCAGCGCATCGTCTCGACTGCCGCCAACGTGAGCATTCGGCAGCGCTCGGCTTCACTCGACTACCCATTCAAGGTACGTTCGGTTTAGCTTGCTTTGCTTGTGTGTTCAAACTCCGAGAATGAGGTCAAACTCCGA